>NC_055975.1:3878737-4098737 GCF_018492685.1 Alosa sapidissima
TTGAGCCAATTAGAAGGCAATTATTATGACATTATCAATCATTTGTTATTTAAAATGTGCAAAATTGGAAATGTCCTTGTTTGAGGTATCTTATCAAGTTACCATAGCACTGAAATATTTCACAGGTCAGAGAACATAGACAAATTTAAACTGTAAAACAGAAAAAAGAAAGGAAAATAGCAAACTCAAGTGTTGCAATATAAGCTTGTGAATTTAAGTCCTTGTGCTGTCCTTGTGTGAGCAAAGGAGTGTGTGTAACCTTAAGCTAGTCGTGTCTCCTCAGTTGATGCCTTGAGCACAACTAACTTCTCAAACAGTGTTGCATTCAGACTATTTTTTATATATATATATATAAAATATTTTTTATATTTTATAGTTGTTTTGGGGCCTGTTAATCATTCCAGCTTGACCATGCAAGGGTGCCACAAACAGACAGAGACAGACATTTCGTGCTTTACAGTATAGATAGTTAGATAGATGTCATCACAGTGTTTCACAGAAAGTATTTTTAAAGTATTTTGAAAATACAAAAATACACAATACTGAAGTATTTTGATACAAAATACGAAGGCATTTTCATCATCTCAATAAAATACAAATTACAAAATAGTATTTTGTATTTTAAATACATATTTTAAATACATGTATTAGAAATACTGCCCATCCCTGCCCATGCCCAGCCATGGCCCAATCAGTGGAAACTGACATAAAGATTTGCTCTGCCCCAAGTGTGGCCCATACGCCGTAAAATGACTTATTGTTTTGTTATGCAAGGAAAACAAACTCCCCAAGACCAAGGAGATGGTTGTTGTGGACTTCCATAAACAAGCACTTATGTTATGTTATATTGTATTTATTTATTATTCACTATAGTACTTGGTCTGTTCAAGGCCTGGATTTACCAGCATTCCATCCTGCCCCGCATCCTGTGGCCTCTGCTAGTATACGCAGTACCCATTACAACTGTAGAGGCCATGGAGAGAAAGATCAGCAGCCACTTGCGAAGATGGCTTGGCCTACCCCGAAGTCTGAGCAGTGCTGCCCTGTACGGCAGTAGCAACACCTTGAAGCTTCCATTCAGTGGACTCACTGAAGAGTTCATGGTGACTAGAACTCGAGAAGCCCTGCAGTACAGGGAATCCAGGGATGAAAAGGTGGCATCGGCTGGCATCCAGGTGCGAACAGGCCGGAAATGGAGGGCAGTCGAGGCTCTGGAAGTGGCAGAGTCGCGACTGAGGCAGAAGGTACTGGTGGGGTCCATAGCCTCAGGACGCGCAGGTATTGGCTATTTCCCATCAACCAGGGTGGACAAGGCCCAGGGAAAACAGCGGCAACATCTCATCCAGCAGGAAGTGCGGGCAGGCGTGGAGGAAGAACGAGCCAGCAGGATGGTGGGTATGGGACAACAGGGAGCTTGGACTAAATGGGAGAATGTTCTGCAACAGAAGATCACCTGGCCCAACATCTGGAGAGCAGACTCCCTTAACATCAGGTTACTAGTCCAAGCTGTTTATGATGTCCTGCCCAGTCCATCCAACCTCCATGTCTGGGGCAAAGCAGAGACACCATCCTGCCTCCAGTGTCCAGGAGGGGGATCCCTGGAACACCTCCTCAGTAGCTGCCCTAAAGCCCTTGGAGAGGGGCGCTACCGCTGGCGCCACGACCAGGTGCTGAAGGCGGTTGCTGAGAGTATAGCCAAGGCCATTACTACCACCAAGAACTACAGCAAGCCTCAGTCAATCAGATTCCACAGAGCTGGAGAGAAGCCCACTATCCAAGCGAGGGCCAGGTCAGGTCTCCTCACTACCGCCACAGACTGGCAGCTAGAAGTGGACCTGGGCAAACAGCTGAAGATCCCAGCAAGAATAACAACAACACGGCTCCGACCAGATATGATCATTGTTTCTGATTCCACCAAACAATTGATCATTCTGGAACTGACAGTGCCCTGGGAAGAACGCATGGAGGAGGCTAATGAGCGGAAGCGTGCCAAGTACCAGGAGCTGGTGGAGGAGTGTAGGAGCCAAGGCTGAGGACTTACTGTGAACCCCTGGAGGTGGGATGCCGAGGATTTGCAGGGCGGTCCCTCTGCAAAGTCCTCACCATGCTGGGCCTCACCGGTGAGGCAAAGAGGAAGGCCATCAGATCTGCAACTGAAGCCGCAGAAAGAGCCACAAGATGGCTTTGGATCAAGAGGGCTGATCCGTGGAAGAATGCTGCTGGGACACAGGCCGGAGTCTGATCAACTCTGGTCGGGTCGCCTGGGCGAGGGTGTCTGATGTTGAAAGACCCGAAACACCCAGTGACCCCAGGTTACATCACTGATGATGTGTCCCAGCGCATCAGCAAGATGTATCTTTCAATCAAAAGGTCTGTTCTCTTCATACTCCCATGTCGTGTAAATGACAAATAAAGTGTCTATCTATCTATCTATCTATCTATCTATCTATCTATCTATCTATCTGTCTGTCGGCCCAGGTGTGGGTGTTATTGTTTATCAAAGTGTTGGCTAAGGGGTTGCCTGGGTCCCCGGGCATGCACTGGCCCACACACTAACTCATCTGACTGAGTGTTGGCTGAATGTCAGCTGTGCTTGAACATTACTTGATAACAAAACACAAATCCAGAGCTACTACTTTAAAGCACAAGTCATCTTTATTAAAAATTCTAACAAACAACTTTGAAAATTCAAAAATCATAAAGCAAAGAAGGATTTTTACATGTACAATTTTATGTAAAACAATTTACATCTTTTATCTAAAACAAAACAAATAAAAAGGTCTAAGATACATACATACATACATACATGTACAATGATTCAAAGACATAAATGATTCTACATAATAATAATAATAATAATAATAATCATAATAACAATAACAATAACAATATGCTTAATTATAGCACCTTTCATTCACAGAATGCAGCTCAAAGTGATTCACATTTGGAACATTTGTCATTGGTGTCACGGGACAGTGGCTTGGTGTCACAGGACAGTAGCAAACTGTCTCAGGACAGTGTCTAGGTGTCACAGGACAGTCATCGGTGTCACGGGACAGTGTCTGGGTGTTACAGGACAGTCATGGGTGTCACGGGACAGTGTCTGGGTGTTACAGGACAGTGGCTTACTGTCCCGGGACAGTGTCTGGGTGTTACAGGACAGTCATAGGTGTCACGGGACAGTGTCTGGGTGTTACAGGACAGTCATGGGTGTCACAGGACAGTGTTTAACTGTCTCGGGACAGTGTCTGGGGGTTACAGGACAGTGGCTAACTGTCCCGGGACAGTGTCTGGGTGTCACAGGACAGTCATAGGTGTCACGGGACAGTGTCTAGGTGTCACAGGACAGTCATAGGTGTCACGGGACAGTATCTGGGTGTTACAGGACAGTCATGGGTGTCACGGGACAGTGTCTGGGTGTTACAGGACAGTGGCTAACTGTCCCAGGACAGTGTCTGGGTGTCACAGGACAGTCATAGGTGTCACAGGACAGTGTCTAGGTGTCACAGGACAGTCATAGGTGTCACGGGACAGTGTCTGGGTGTCACGGGACAGTGTCTGGGTGTTACAGGACAGTGGCTAACTGTCCCGGGACAGTGTCTGGGTGTCACAGGACAGTCATAGGTGTCACGGGACAGTGTCTAGGTGTCACAGGACAGTCATAGGTGTCACGGGACAGTGTCTGGGTGTTACAGGACAGTCATGGGTGTCACAGGACAGTGTTTAACTGTCTCGGGACAGTGTCTGGGGGTTACAGGACAGTGGCTAACTGTCCCGGGACAGTGTCTGGGTGTCACAGGACAGTCATCGGTGTCACAGGACAGTGTCTAGGTGTCACAGGACAGTCATGGGTGTCACGGGACAGTGTCTGGGTGTTACAGGACAGTGGCTTACTGTCCCGGGACAGTGTCTGGGTGTTACAGGACAGTCATAGGTGTCACGGGACAGTGTCTGGGTGTTACAGGACAGTCATGGGTGTCACAGGACAGTGTTTAACTGTCTCGGGACAGTGTCTGGGGGTTACAGGACAGTGGCTAACTGTCCCAGGACAGTGTCTGGGTGTCACAGGACAGTCATAGGTGTCACGGGACAGTGTCTAGGTGTCACAGGACAGTCATAGGTGTCACGGGACAGTGTCTGGGTGTCACGGGACAGTGTCTGGGTGTTACGGGACAGTCATGGGTGTCACGGGACAGTGTCTGGGTGTTACAGGACAGTGGCTAACTGTCCCGGGACAGTGTCTGGGTGTCACAGGACAGTCATCGGTGTCACGGGACAGTGTCTAGGTGTCACAGGACAGTCATCGGTGTCACGGGACAGTGTCTGGGTGTTACAGGACAGTGTCTGGGTGTCTCGGGACACTACTCAGGACAGTACTAACAGGACAGGACATTTTTTGCTGCTACTGCTGCTGCCACCAGTCTCTCCTCCTCGTCACTCTGCTCCAACGACCTCCCAATCTAATTCCCCTGTCTACTGATTACCCAATCAGCCAATCTCCCGTCTGCTACTCCCCAGCACCTGTAGCCAATCTCCTACTGCCTATATAAACCCCTGTCACTCTGCTCTCTGCGTCTGGCCTCTTCAACGTAGACACTTACTCCAGCGCACGGACTGCTCCTTGTTCCCAAACCCAACTCCTCGTTTCCGGAATTTCCTGCTACGTCCCAGGTTGTAGTAGCTACTTTTATGTTGGAGATTTTCTATTGGACTCTTTCGGTTGGACGATTTACTCTTGCAAGATTGGAGCCTTTATGTTGGACTGACTTATTTGTCAAGTCATGATCTTCTGAGCGTTAACTTCACTTCAAGACCTTGTTTAAATTTTCCTGCTTTGGTTGATGTTTACAAATTAAAACGACTTGATTGATCCTAACCTTGTTTCCTGAGTCTGTGTGCCCTGACAACAACGAACGTCAAAAAAACCCCAGAGTTCAGTGTCCATCAGTGCCAACATTTAGAAACATAATTGAAAAGTCCAAGCGTGAATTGGGTGTGTTTTGATTTTGAGAGAGACTGGAGAAGGGCCGTATGTCTCACAGCAACTGCGATAACCTTGTTTCTTAAAGACTATCCTTACCTCCAAATATCCACATCTAATGAGGGTCGGCGACTATTCAATACCCAATACTATTTGCAATACCCTCGATATACATATTGTTGGAAAGCTTAGTTTATGGCCGTTCGTGTGAGTACAATAACTTAATTTTGTAAATTTTACCAAAACGACTGGTTTTGCCTTGCAGGGTCACATTTAATTTGTTGTCTTTATCTTTTTTTTTATTCAAAACAATTCGTAGGTATCCATACTCCAGTCTAATTACCACCAGACACAAGTAATCATTACCTACGGTAGGTTAAATCCTATCTCTCTCTTCAAAATCTCTTCCTCTGGCTATAATTTAGGCTACCCGACATTTCAACTATGACTCTCTAATCAACTTTTTTTAGCTCTTAAACACGAAAAATACACTGTTCAACGGAGCTGGTGTGTGTGAGGCGCACTCTTGGACTCCTTGAGACGCGACTAACCTTTCGGTTGAAGTTCTTGTGCGTAGGCTATTATAGAATCCAATCCTGTTGTTGCCCCTGCTATTTATCAATGTAGCCTTTTATTTTTTTTGCCGTGAATCGTCTGAGCTGTGATGAAATCATGTGTAGTTTAAAGTTGGGACGATTACTGTAGGCCTAGGCTATACTGGTGGGAAGTAGGCCCACCCTAGGTCTACTTTGCAAAAGTCCACTCCGTTGAAAAATCCTGGCTACGCCACTGTTAATGACTTCGTGTCGGAATGGCAGGACGTTTGAAAAAAAAGTCAAGTGTCGCTACTCCGACAATGGGGAAAAAAAATGTCGCAGTAGTAATGCCGCCACTTCGACAATTAGACGCCAATGTCTAAGTAGCAGCATGTCGGAATAGCTGCATGTAACTCACAGCATAACGTTATGTTACCAATTTGAGTCAGAGATTCAGGTAGAAGCTGGAGTGTATTGTGAATAGTCATTGGCAATTAATATGGATGTCAAAACACCATAAGGGAGCACTAGATATCTCCTATAATGGACCGTTTTATTCCCCAGTCTAATTATAGGGTTATAAATTGGCTTGTAAAATAACATCTTATTATCAGAATTTTTGACAGACTAATGTTGCGTACCTTCTATTATCTGACTTCTATTATCTATTATCTGATTACCTGACCGAGTGGCCACAGTTCGTCAGACTGAAAGAACTGTCTCTCTGACACTGTGATCAGCTATGATAAGGGATCAGATTCCAAAAATAATTCAGTGGAAATGCATGGATTCCAGAGTAGTTCCCGGGCTAATTAGAACACTGACACAGGTGTCACCTGTGAAATCAACTGTCTCAGCTTCTAATGCATACAATCTGGTGCTCCCCTAAACTACACATCCTGTTTAAGTGTTTCCCGTGTGTCAAAATAAGTCACAGCCATATCTCATGCTTTGCGCATTATATCTCCAGAACGGTTTGATGCATGTGCTTCAAATTTGGTACAAGTGTTTGTATGACTCAAAGATGAAGTGAGTTGATGTTGGAGGTCAAAGGTCAATGGTCAAGTCAATAACTTTAGCAGCTTTCCATCCACTATTGTAATTCCTTTGGCATTACATTCTAGTTCTTACTCGTTGCTCGACTTATCGTGACTAAATTCAAGATGGCTGTAAACGCTAAACTTTGTGAAGATACTGTCTGTATAAATCGTCTTGTAAGTAAACTACCAGTGCTTTTTCAAAGTTCTCAATGTCTCGTTTTAAATGTCAGGGCCCTCGGAAGTCTACCAATGAAGTGTGGAGATACATTGAGCCTCGTAAATGGGTGTAAAACAGTGATTTATTGGCATGGCTAGCCCGATGCCGAAGCACCACTATTGAAAAAGCTGTTGGCATCGGCTAACTAGCGCCAGATTTTGGAGTGCAGGGGACAAGCCGAGATGGGCTATGAGACATACGTTCACACTCGGTATCATGTTTCAATACACTTTAGGTCAATATCACACCGGAATTCTCCTTTAAGGGTAGAGGAGAGATAGACTTCTCTGCATAGCCTGTCTGCCTCTCCACCTTCTCCATGATTGTGTACGTACTGTCCACTACTGTTTTACTGTTACGCTGTTTACATGCTACAGTATATTAGCACATAATGCATATTTCCTCCCTCCCTCCCACAGCCTGGATTGTGGCCGTACTTAATACTTTTTATTTAAGGGAACCATATGTAAGATTGTGGCCCAAACTGGTACTGCAATCACTTTCAAAATACGGAAGAGCGGTGTATCCCATCCCCCTCCCCCCTGACTCGAGGTTGCCAACCCTGATGGCGAAACACTACTGACTTCGTGATTAGTAGATAGGTGGAGGGTGGCGCATCAGGCCAAAACACAACATCAACATCAGTTGAGGGTTGCAACTTCACTTTTTAAATGACAATATCCTGGCCGGACTACTGTTGTCAGTGATATAAGTATTTGAAATGAACATGATTTCTTAATGTCTAGTGACATATCAGGGCCATTTTATGATTAATTGAAATATTTTTCTTACATACGGTTCCTTTAATACTTGACCAATGTCTGTAACCCTATTACTTCAACCTATTCTTGCACTGATATCGTTTTTATATTACTTGTCTACATCATTCTCTTATATGTCCATATTTATTTTATGCTGGTCTCTAGACTTTATTCTTGCACTGTTGCACTGTTGGACTTACTTATTTGCACGAGCACCATGACACTCACTCTCATAGAGCACCTTACCATGCATATGGAACTACAGGCTCAGTCCCTGCCCTATTACTGCAAGCGCCTCATACTTGATCATCCTTAAGCACACTATGTGGATATTTGATTTAGTTTTCTATTGTTTCTATTGTGCAGTGGATATTTATATATATATATATATATATATATATATATATATATATATATATATATATATATATATATATATATTACTTTTTCTGCTGTAAGTGCATGTTGTGTGTGATGTCTGTATGCTACTGTATGCTATCTATCTATCTATCTATCTATCAGAGAACAAGATAAACTACTCTGTTCATCCATTCTACAACAACTGTAATATCTTAAAGAATTGCTCATGAGATGGGTGAGATGTCAGAATCTGGTCACCAGCATTTCTACATTCTCCTTGCATTTTGGATATTTAGGACATTATTGAAAGGATTGCTGTTAGTAAAATTAAAAGTAGGTCTTGTATTCTATGTAGGTCAGAATGGTGGCTAGAATAATGGTTGACTATTCAGAGTTGGTGACAGGTAGTTGTCCGCTTTATCATACAGTACTTAATTTGTCTTTTCATACTTAGAGTATCAAAAACAGACTATTCTAATGCTGTCGTGTTCTGTAAGAAAACATACTTAATAATGTGATGTGTGATTGAAAACTATGTGAACTATTATTTCAAAATATGTTCAGGGGTGGATGCCAAAGTGAGATTGTGCAACTGTGTTGCTGTGTGGAAATGACAAAGCAGAAGGTTTTTGCAGATTTCTGCTGATAACTAACTTTTTCATTTCCCCTTGAAGAGGTGATCATGTCCTGTTTATGTAGGCCTACACACTCTTCTGAGGGTGGAGGGTCGCGTGTACCTGCTGATTGAGAACAGGAGATAAGAATTGAGACAATGTGAAATGAAATCAGGAAATAACAGCACATCAGATTATGCAAGTCCTTCTGAGGCAAGTAAATACAGTCCAATAGGTAAACATTTCTGATCTGGACACTATGAACATACAAAGATCTTATGGCACTTTGTGAGAAAAAGACTCAAGAGTCTACATAAACATTTTCACCAGAATAGATACTGGTCGATCTTTATTGTCCACATGGGAAATGTATCAGTACAAAAGTCTAACAGGCACACACTGTACATGGGACACAGACACATTATTTCACCAGCACCCACTACACAGCATATACACACAGAGAAGTCATAGTCATGAAGCTTTGGATCCTATTGTGAAGGGCAGAACACTTCTGCAATGTTTACTAGAAAATACTTTTTATTCTCAGACTTTATTTCTCATAAACAGCAAAATGCAATAAACACCAAATGACAGCATATTAAAAAATAATTTCCAAAAGTGAATAGCTTCAAAGCAGACCAAACCAAATCAAACAAGCAAGAAAAAAATATATAATTTGAGAGTGCTAAACACAGCATGGATGAAGCTTTTGAAGTCAACTCTCTCTACCCAGCAGTGGATTTACACCACAGCATCTGCTCATTCTCCTACGGATGGTGTCCTCCCAAAGGCTACCAGGGAGGTCAGAGTTCCTTTTCTTTGGTTTGTCCCAGAGCTCACAGACTGGCGCGACGTGACCGAGAACTGTGAGGAGAAATAGACCAGATGCTCCTCAGCAAAGGCGTGCTCCAGCACCACAAACACTGAGCGCTTCAGCTTCTGCAGAAACTCCTCACACATGAACATGTACAGAAAAGGGTTCATGCAGCTGTTCAGGAAGGCCAAGCTGGCTGCCACTGGAGAGATCTTTCGTGCCATGTAGTACACATCACCGTTGAAAAGGTTTGGGTTAATGCTGTGAAGGTATAACTGATCTGTCATAATGAGGTCGACAATTTGAATGGGTAACCAGCAGATGAAGAAGGCCAAGATGACTGCCAGGATGACGAGGAAAGGCCTCATCTTCTTCCTCCTGTTGGTTCGTCTGGCACGGACACCGATGGCCACGTAACAACATGTGATTATGAGGAACGGGATCAGAAATCCAACTACAAAACGGAACACTGCAAGCTGCTTGGTTGTCAGTTTGGCTTCAGACTTTGCACACCTGTTATTTTCTACTCTGCGCGAGATTATGAAAGGAATGCTACATGCCAGGGCGAGGAGCCAGATAAACACACAAATGAGCCTGGCTTTGTTTGGAGTGCGTTTGTTGTGAGCCCAGACCACCACCCATATAGTCAAACAGCGGTCCAAACTGATGGCTGTCAGTAGAAAGACACTCGCAAACATATTGATAATTTGAATAAGACTGTTGAACTTGCACATGTATTCTCCAAAAGGCCATTCATGATTGAGGGAAAGACTGATGATGCTGAAAATGAGGAAAAGAGTGAAAAGGAAATCAGCCAACGCCAGATTCAAGAACCAGACGGAGTTAACAGAGGTCTTCATCCTGTACCCGGTCACATAGATGACAAGGCCATTGCCAATAACACCCAGCACAAAAATTATACTGAATGTGACCATACAAAATATCTGTATGGAGTTGAGAGATGTTGGATTCTGGTTTGACGTTGTTCCATTACTTGAGGAGTTATCTACAAAATGAAAAAGGACAAAAAGAAATCTATCAGCCCAATAGCATCTTATATGCATAGAACACAGAGGGGCAGAAGGGTAGGAATTCAGTCTGCACATTCTAGATGTGATGTCTCTGATATTCTTACCCATAGTGAAGTGTTGCCTTAAGGTCATCCAATGTATCCAACACCATACAAAAGGAGTACCAGAGAAATGTCTAAGAAGTGACAAAAATGGCCCACAACATTTTAAACACGGAGATATTGTATCACAAACACAGTGATATTGTAATATCACTGGTAGCATCTGATATTATCTGATTATCGAATTTCTATAATTAAAACATATTTCTGCATATACAGACATTTATTTAAACAGATAAACCACAATTACAGTCCCCTAGTATCTAGTTACAAGTAAATGGGTGGGCTAATATAATAAAATCTACTGTATGCAAATTATGAACTGACATCTCTTATGTATAACATGTATTTTTAAAAATCTGAATGCAATTTTACAATACTGTTATGGAAAAATGTATTCAGGAAAAATGACAATACTTCGCTTACAATAATTTAAGGTGTGCTTACCACTGAGTTTTTCCCCTCTTTCCTCATGTGTCTCCAGAAGCATGAAATACTGTAGAAGAGAGAAAACTCATACTGAGTTCAGAATAAAAACAGGATATCCACAACAGCTTGCCTGCTCTTGCAGTAAGATCAGATAACGCCCCGTGTGGCTGAATTCATGATGTTACGATACATGTGTGTTGAGAAAGGAGCTGGTGGCAGAAGAGAAACGGCCAAAGAAGAAGTTAGAGCCCTAAATTATATAATATTGTAGGTCTAATGAATTATTTTTTAAAGTGTCATATTTTTGAATATGTTTAAGGTTATTGTTACTATGATGATTAGCATTTTTATTATCATTTTATTGTTTGTTATTTTGTTACTGCTATTTTTTAATGCTATTGTAATATAATGTTGATAATGTAATGCTATTGTATTGTTTTATGTTGTAAGGCACTTTAGATGAAAGTGTCTACTAAGTACCCCTAACCATAATCATAAATGAAAGATGGTGTCCCTGACAAAGATTGAGTTTACATGCACATCAGTATCACGGGCATGATCGGGGATTTTAAGTATTCTAGTTTTGTGTTTGCACATGTAAACATCATATCTCGATTTCAGAACCCTGAATAAGCCCTTTTTAAGATTTTGAGAAATATTGTTATGCTAGCTGGAGTACTCCAAAAGAAACCAACATACTGCTCCACACCTTGGCCAATCCAAACTTTTCTCATCTGTAGCTCCCTTTTGGTGGAATGCGCTACCAGTTCCTACCAGAGCAGGGGCATCCCTCTCTAATTTCAAAAACCTCCTGAAGGCCCAACTCTTCCAAGAGTACCCTACCTCCTCTCTTAGCACAATTAACAGATGGACATGCTTAATCTAGCACTGCTATTCTATTCTATGTGAGTAGCCTAGTACATATACTTTTTCATTTGTTTCACTTTTGATATGCAGTTCAAGAGAGAGATTTCAAAAAGTGGTGGTGACGAAATGAGTCATGACAAAAAGTGGTTGCTTAAAGAGTGGAGTGCACGCACATCTCCAAATTTCAACAGGTTGTCACAGCCACACCAGGCTCCCCTCCAGCCACACCCACTGCTCACTCTCCTGAAGCTCCCCTAACTCGTTCACACTCCCCAGTCTACTAATGACCTGCACCTGTTCCCAATCAGCCTCACTCCCTACTTAAACCCCAGTCTCCCCTCAGTCTTTGTCTGGCCTCGTCTTTGGCAACCCCTCATTCCTGTTCGGCGTGAAGAAGTTTTCCCCAGAGACGCAGACTCCTACCTCTAAGCTCTCCTGAGTGTTACGTGCAAACTTTGTCAAGAGCTTGTTGATTCCTGTGGGCCTTTTGTGAGTATTGTTTGGACTCTTCGCTGTTGGTCACCTCCTGTAGAGTCCGGCTCCA
This sequence comes from Alosa sapidissima, assembly GCF_018492685.1. Classification (NCBI taxonomy): domain Eukaryota; kingdom Metazoa; phylum Chordata; class Actinopteri; order Clupeiformes; family Clupeidae; genus Alosa; species Alosa sapidissima. The sequence goes on from NC_055975.1 coordinate 3,891,033, forward strand.
TACTCGGGTGACCCAGACGCCTGCAGGGGATTCCTTCTGCAATGTTCGCTCACGCTGGAGATGCAACCCCATCGCTTCCCCACAGAGCGCTCTCGTATAGCCTACATAATTTCGCTGCTCGCTGGACATGCTCTAACATGGGCTGAGAGCATATGGAGCCAGGGAGGACCACTCACCGAGTCAGTTAAAACCTTTGTGACCCACTTCAGAGAGGTCTTCAGTCTTCCGGAGGGCGACACCTCCACGCAAGCACAGCTATACGCCTTACGACAATGCAAGATGCCTATTGGCGAATACACTCTGCGATTCCGTACTCTTGCTGTTGCCAGTGGCTGGAATGAGCCAGCCCTGATTACAGCTTTCCGCCAGGGACTGGAACCATGTCTCCGTCTCCAACTATCCACCTATGATGACGCCCTGGGCCTAGAGAAATTTATCCAGCTGGCCACGAGAGTGGCTCACCGACGTGAGAACTGTGTGCATGAGCTCCGCAACCACCCTGCAGGTACCTATCAAATTTATAAAGACGCCAGGGGAGATCAAGAGGAGCCCAGGCAGATTGACTCCACACGGCTCACCCTTGCAGAGCGTCGTCATCGAATGAGCTTCGGCCTCTGCCTATATTGTGGTACTTCGGGCCACATCATCACTCACTGCCCTACACGTCCTCCACGGCCTCAGGTGAGTGCTGTTCAAATGCCTCCTATTTATTTAAAGCCTTTGACTACTCCTGTGCTGGTTACTGTCTCCATGGCCACCTATTCAGCCACAGCCCTCATCGACTCCGGTGCGGCCGGGAACTTCATCTCCGGCCAACTCTGCCGACAGCTCCAGATTCCGAGGGTCCGTTGCTCAACAGCAGTCTCCTGAACTCCACTCTATAGTAGGCAAACCCCTGACCCACGGACTGATACGTTTTCAGACCTCACCGCTCGAGGTGCGAGTAGGTACTCTCCATGTGGAAACTATCACCCTTTTTGTAACACTGCAGATGTTATCCTGGGACGTCCCTGGCTAGTCAAACATGCACCCTCTATTTCCTGGGACACACCAGTGAAGTTTTGCGCTGGGGTGACGCATGCCAATCATCCTGCTTCCTCCACTTTCCCGCCAGCGACTGACAAGGATTTCTCTGCAAGCAACCTCCATTGAAAGCCCTGATTTGAATCAGCCAGTCTCGATCCCTCCGATCTATGCTACTTATTCCGATGTGTTCTGCTCGAAATGAGCCTCCCAACTTCCACCCCATCGACCTTGGGACTGCGCCATAGACCTCATCCCAGATCAACCATTGCCTCATGGTAAGATTTATCCACTCTTCCTTCCCGAGCAGAAAGCAATGACTGAGTACATCAATGAAGCTCTGAAGCAAGGATACATTCGTCCATCAACATCTCCAGTAGCCTCACCGTTCTTCTTTGTGGCCAAGAAAGACGGGGATTTACGTCCCTGCATAGATTACCGTGCCCTCAACCGGATCACAGTGAAGTTCCGGTATCCCCTTCCACTCATTCCTGCAGCCCTGGAACAGCTCCGAGGAGCCACCATCTTCTCTAAGTTAGACCTGCGCAGCGCCTATAACTTAGTCCGCATACGCCAAGGAGATGAGTGGAAGACCGCATTCGTCACACCCACAGGGCACTACGAATACCTTGTTATGCCCTATGTGCTTTCGAACGCCCCTTCCGTCTTCCAGGGCTTCATGAATGAGATCCTCCGTGAGTACCTCCTCCACTTCATCATAGTGTACATTGATGATGTCCTAATTCATTCCACTGACCTAACTAGCCATATCCAGCACGTGTCCCTGGTTCTAGATAAACTGCGCCAGTTCAAAGTCAAAGTCAGCTTTATTGTCAATTTCTTCACATGTTCCAGACATACAAAGAGATCGAAATTACGTTTCTCACTATCCCACGGTGAAGACAAGACATATTTTACCAATTTAAGTCCACAGACAAACATAACATTCAAGTAAACAAAAAAGTAAGTAAATAAGAGGGCACATATAATAATGAAAAAAATAAGAGCAGCAAAATTTGGTTGAAATTGTGCATAGACAGTCAATAAAATACTAGTGCAAAGTCAGGCCAATAAAAGGCTTGTGTAGTTCTGTTTGACCTAAGTAAGAAAGAAAGTGACATAGTGGTGAAAGTTATGTACAGTTCAAGTATGTGTACAGTGCAAGTATGTATTACAGTTCCACTTGTACTTGAAGGCAGAGAAGTGCAGCTTCCACCAGTCCTCCATTCAGTTCCTGGGCTATAACATTGGACCCCATGGTGTGAGCATGGATGACAAAAAGGTAGACGCCATCTTGTCCTGGTCAGTCCCAAATACTGTAAAGGAACTCCAATGCGTCCTTGGCTTTGCCAATTTTTACAGACGATTTATCAACAACTACAGTCGTCTTGCTGCACCCTTGACTACCCTCCTTTGCAAGAAACCAAAGAGCCTAGTCTGGAATTCCGAAGCTTTTATTGTTGTAACATAGCCGACAATGATATAACAATCAATGGTGTATATGGGGTTGGTTGCAACGTATATGGAGATGGGTTTGGATTAATTATCTTTTTGGCTTAGCTAATGTCCTTTACTTTGCCCTGCAAATTAATTTTCCTGACTACTGTAGCTCCAAGACCCAGTAACTTAATTATCAGTTGTTCATTCAAAGGCTACACCCTGAAATGTATCTCATGAGACAATCTCTATGAGGAAACAATCTCCATCTGGTGGTCTATTACTCGCTAGTCAGAGAACTACACTTTCATTCATCACCAGCAGCTGCAGCTGCATGAACAGAAATGACTGGGCTTCTTGTCACTCAGAAGACACAAAAGGCAAGTGCTGTCTCTTCTCTTGTACAAAGTTTCTTAACAAGAAACAGAAAAATGTGCTATGTCTACATTTAGTATTGTACAGAATAAGTATTATGTATGTGTTCAGTGAAGAAAGTTAAGTAGTTTAAACAACATGCCTTATTATTGTCATGTATCCGTGTCCTTACACAAACATATCCAACATTAAACAACTGAATTGGCTGAATTTCTGGCCTGAAATTGTTTTCTGAGAAAACAACCATCTGTTTATCAAACCTTTGACATAAGTAAATGATGAAAGGGTAGTCATATTTCTTGTCTTCACAATGTGACATTCAATCTGATTTTGTGCAATGAGAGATTGAGATCTTGTGTGTCTCTTTAGACATTCTACTGAAACGTCTGCTGAAAGCAAGAATCTTGATTACGCCATGGGTAAGATTAGCATATAAAAAAAAAAGATTTCCCTACATTTTGCTCCTGCTTCCTTTTCAAGTCAAATCAACTTTATTTAGCGCATTTCATACAGAGGTCATTCAATGTGCTTTACATAAACAAAAGCAATAGTTGATAAAAGCATTCTCATAACCTGTAATTGTATTTCTTTTATATGCCATTGCTTGAGATTATATCTCTTTTCTTGTACTGGAACTAAGTGTTGCACAAGCTAGTCAGCAAAACATAATCTGCTCATACTGAAGTAACTAGTACATATTTGCAGATGTTATTATTAAGGTGTTATGAATGCTTTACTCTGTTTCCGAAAGTTGAAACGTCCTATATTTATTTTTCTAGATAATTTATCAAGACATGAGATTTCATCGAGTTCCCCTCTGTCAAACAACACAACTTCGAAAGAAGAGGAATCTTTGTCCCCTATGCAAATAATTTCTCTAGTAATTTACTGTGTCATTTTTGTGCTGGGTGTTATTGGCAATGGCCTTGTCATCTATGTGACCGGGTACAGGATGAAGACCTCTGTTAACTCCGTCTGGTTCTTGAATCTGGCGTTGGCTGATTTCCTTTTCACTCTTTTCCTCATTTTCAGCATCATCAGTCTTTCCCTCAATCATGAATGGCCTTTTGGAGAATACATGTGCAAGTTCAACAGTCTTATTCAAATTATCAATATGTTTGCGAGTGTCTTTCTACTGACAGCCATCAGTTTGGACCGCTGTTTGACTATATGGGTGGTGGTCTGGGCTCACAACAAACGCACTCCAAACAAAGCCAGGCTCATTTGTGTGTTTATCTGGCTCCTCGCCCTGGCATGTAGCATTCCTTTCATAATCTCGCGCAGAGTAGAAAATAACAGGTGTGCAAAGTCTGAAGCCAAACTGACAACCAAGCAGCTTGCAGTGTTCCGTTTTGTAGTTGGATTTCTGATCCCGTTCCTCATAATCACATGTTGTTACGTGGCCATCGGTGTCCGTGCCAGACGAACCAACAGGAGGAAGAAGATGAGGCCTTTCCTCGTCATCCTGGCAGTCATCTTGGCCTTCTTCATCTGCTGGTTACCCATTCAAATTGTCGACCTCATTATGACAGATCAGTTATACCTTCACAGCATTAACCCAAACCTTTTCAACGGTGATGTGTACTACATGGCACGAAAGATCTCTCCAGTGGCAGCCAGCTTGGCCTTCCTGAACAGCTGCATGAACCCTTTTCTGTACATGTTCATGTGTGAGGAGTTTCTGCAGAAGCTGAAGCGCTCAGTGTTTGTGGTGCTGGAGCACGCCTTTGCTGAGGAGCATCTGGTCTATTTCTCCTTACAGTTGTCGGTCACGTCGCGCCAGTCTGCGTCCTCAGGGACAAACCAAAGAAAAGGAACTCCGGGGTCCCTGTTAGCCTTCTCAGGAACAAGACCATCTGTAGCGGAGTGAAAGGATACAACCTCAAGGCAAACCTCTCTGCAGATGAGATGAAATAAATAGAGCTGCTTGCAGGGAACAAATAACTGGGAGAATTGACCTGCCCATTGCTGGCGTGCTGCCAGTCATCAGGATGCCCACGTTTTGTCACCCTGGTTGTGCCCTGTGGTTTGGCTGTTTCAATAAATCTGCCTCGGACATCCCGCGGATTTCACCCTGGGCCGTTTATTGGAATTTGTGCGGTAGTCTTGTTTCTTCCTGTTATGAGTTGAATTTGTGAAACTAGTCTCCACTTTCCTAATTATTTCGATATGACAGGAATTAAGAAAATTACGATTTTAATTACTTTTCACTCTCCATAAATGCTTTTTTTCATATGGATAAGGTTTGATAGAAAGTTCATATGAAAGGCTGCAATATTTAGTAGCCAAATGAGTAGCATGCCTGGACTCTTATCCATCCTGAACGAAAATGCATTTGTTGATTCAGTGTGCTACATGCTTTTCTGTCACCTTTAATATACCCTGTTACGTCTGTTGTTTTCAAATAAAACTTGCTGCATTTTACCTACTAAAATAGATAATCCATTCCAAGATGACTTTAAAAGTTGTATCAGCTATAGCGGGGATACGTCACTTCTGTTGATGTTCAAACAAAACAGAGAGCTAGCTAATTAAAACTCTCCTAAACAAGCATCTCGTCGGTTATTGGTTGAAACACTTTATTTTGCCTTTGAGTGGTTGCCAACCCTTGTTGATAGCAATTGTTTTTGTGTACAGATCTCGGAACCTAGGCTACCTACAGAGACACGTTTTTTTAATGGCCTGCCTGGCAGGCAGCTAGCGGATCATTCGGAAAGATTAGATGAATGTGATCATTTATGTTTGGGCCTGAAATCGCTGATGCAATCTTTAATTGGCATTAGGCCTACAGTGCAAGTGTGTTTCTAGTCATGCAATTATGTATCTGTGTCTGCAAGTACATTTACATTAATTGAGGAATTATATGAGATATAATCAGAAATTAATATATGAGATTTAAGAAGATAAAGTATTGAGTATGCAGCGGTACAATATATTGACCTGCCATTTTCATTGGGCACATTTTAGGTCACATTTTACCATCACCACAATAGCAACACCTCCCCCTACTGGTGATTCTGCCACATCACCACTTGGCTGCTATACTTCTTGCGGGATATTCTTCTTACAGGCAGTAGGGGCGGGCGAGAGAGTCTTCATTCGCCCTGTAATGAGTCATTTAACCATATACCAACTGACAAAGATGAGTAATTAACACGAAAATGTTGCCTGGTGTCCCTTTAAGTAGGCTATCGTTCAGTATTTTGTTGTGGATCCTGAAGGTAGCCTAGGTTTGATTAACCTATGGTATACTAGATCCAGAAGGTAGCCTAATGATTAACTTATTGTATACTAGATCCAGAAGGTAGCTTAGGTATGATTAACTTATATTTCTGCACCCCCCCACCCCCATCCCCAACACACACACAAAAAACACACACAATTACATCATCACTGTCATCACCTCACATACATACAGCACACTGCTTGCTACAGTAAGCCTCCTCTACATACTTGCTGCTCACTGCCCCCCCCCCCCCCTCCCTACATACACAGCACATTGTCTTCACAATCTTCTCCAACACACATCCTCTACATACTTACAGCACACTGCCCCCACCTACTGTACCCACACACACACTACACATCACTGCTCCACTCCCCTCCCACCCACACACACATCTTCACTGTCATCACTCACATACATCATACATACAGTAATCTGCTTGCAATAGTAAGTCCCTTCACCATACTTGCAGCCCCCCCAATACACAGCACATTCTCATGAGGAAGCTTCTCCAACACACATATTGCACACTGCCCTCTCCCCACATACACAGCACACTATCCCATCTCCCTTGTCATCCCCCCAACACACACACCAAGACCCCTGGCAGTTGGGTTAGCCCCTTGAGCCGTGGATCTGCCCAAGGTTTCTTCCTTGGTAAGGGAGTTTTTCCTTGCCCCTGTTGCTCTTGGGTGCTCCTTGTTGGTGCCCCCCACCCAATCCCAATCCTCCCCCACCTTTCTTATGCAGCCCTTGCCACTTAATCTACTAAACCCCTCTTCTACTGCACATTTTACCCCCCCCCCCCCCATAAATGCACAAATAGGCTGACACCAGACATAATTTCACTGCATTTCTTACTTCCAGTAACTATATGCATGTGACGATAAACTTCCTTGTATCCTTGCCTACTAGATCAAGAAGCTTAGGTATGATTCACTTATACTAGATCGGGAAGGTAGCTTAGGTATGATTAACTTATATTGTATACTAGATCTAGAAGGTGGCTTAGGTATGATTAACTTATATTGTATACTAGATCTAGAAGGTGGCTTAGGTATGGTTAACTTATATTGTATACTAGATCTAGAAGGTGGCTTAGGTATGGTTAACTTATATTGTATACTAGATCCGGAAGGTAGCTTAGGTATGGTTACTTGCATGCGATGCTGTGAGATCTGGCCAGAGGCGGACAGAGTACACAGCTTCATTACTTGAGTAAAAGTACAGATACCCTTTGCTAAATTTTACTCAAGTACAAGTAAAAGTACAACAGTCAGATGTCTACTTAAGTAAAAGTACTGAAGTACTTGTTTTTATTGAAGTACTTGAGTGTCAAGAGTACAAGAGTAGCCTATATTTTCTAAATATTGCATTACTACTGCCACAGTGCTTACATTTATGTACAGAAACGTTATGAAAAATGTTAATGTTAATACCTTGGAGAATGTAAAAGGAATTGAAAGTAAAATCAAGTCATTTTCATCTTTTTACCATGTTACCATGGGCAGTATTTCTAATACATGTATTTAAAATACGTATTTCAAATACAAAATAGAAATTTGGCAATCAGTGGTGCCTGCACAATCCAATCACGTTTGAGAGGGAAACAACAAATTGAGGGTTTCCGAGATTTTTCTTTTTTCCTTTTTTTTTTTAGAAGAAGTAACGGGTACTCACGGTTATAGATATAAATGTAGCAGAGTAAAGAGTACAATATTTGACTCTCAAATGTACTTGAGTAAAGTCATGAGCATTCCCCAAAAATGATACTCGAGTAAAGTACAGAACCCTCAAAATTGTACTCAAGTACTGTACTCAAGTAAATGTACTCCGTTACTGTCCGGCTCTGGATCTGGCTGCTGTAGAACGCCCCCCAATACCACCCAGTTACTCCATACACAGCTCTATGTTGCATTACAGCCACTGTTAATACATTGTATATTTCCTACATGTACACCCCCTCCACAACAACATATGCATAGTATGTTACACGGGTCAGTCAGAGACACAGGCTTCAAGGAGTGTTTAGGGACTGTGCATTATTGTTATAATTAATGGACAAATGAACCAAAGAACAACTAAACTGTTAAAAAGGTCCAAATGAGGGACCTCTGGTCTGAAGCTGCGGAGTTGACTACCAAAATACAAAACCTTGCAAACACAATATGCCTGTTCTGATCAAACGTATGCAGTTTTGCCTTTTAAAAATCCAAAGGTGATTAGAAGTATGTGAAGAGATTGGTTCCAAAATGCTATATCTCCATTTTAAAAACATTGATAAGTCATGTTATTTAATTGTGTATTTCAGGTAATATCAATGAAAATGCAGTTGTGTTGTTTTGTTGAGAAATTACTTCGAGAACAAAATGTAAATTGATTAAACAAAATGAAAATTCATTAAAATGGAGGCTTGTGAGGCCACTCTGATATAATCTTTTTGCATGTGTGCTACTGTAGGAACTTAAATTGTCTAGGGATTGTTTCAGAAATGAAGTCTCAGTCAGCCAGGAGTCAAGTCAAAAATCTCAGAGAGCTTTATTCACGAATCCGGAGACCTACGTCGTGTTGCTAACAGACGCAGTCTGATGTTACAAACAGGGAAACCCTTTTTATACCTCGCTGACAGGTCAGACAAGACATGACATCTCCATTAATGGTACGCAAACTTGTTTACGACATAGTTACCCAAAGAGTCAACCATATCTATAAGGCTGTATCCCATAACGACCAAGGCCCATGGAATCCAGTCAAGATTGACCCCAAGACAGTAAATAAGGTCTTAGGGCGCCAGCCGTCGAGAAGAGGCCTACCCAGCCTCCTTCGAGGACACACACACACTCAGCCATGTTACACACTTACACGGCATTGACACACACACATACATCCAGACAGCATGGCATACGCACACACATACAACAAGGCTGCGCTCACGCGCTCAGCATGAAGGCACATACACACACAGCAGGACTGCACACTTACACACTCACTCAGCATGGCTGTGCAAACACCTTGAACATAGAATTCCACAGTTGTTACCTCATAAATCTCTCCTTCACTTTCTGCTTACAGCAGCGACTCTTCCCTTCAGCTTTACACAGACCATACCAAAAGAGCAAATGGTTGAATATAGCCTGCACTTAAATGGAAACACCTTTAAGGCCAAAATTTCTTACTACACTACTCAGACATGGCAAATAAGAACAAAGTGGTTGCATTAAAACAATGGAACAGTCTAACTTGTGTTTTTAAATAACCAAACCAGTTCTAAACGCATCTGTTATCAAGCTTTATTTTCAAAATGTCATGCAAAATAAAAAAAAATTACATCTGAGAGAACAAAATGCTAAGGCTATACACCATTGGTTCCAATCTGTGGCCTTAGAAACTTAGCATACTTATCCCAGCAAAGTGAAAGCCTCATTTGCAATCACAATGATTCCTCTTCCTCGTCCATATTTGGTCTCACTTCAGAGAATTTAACAATGTTTTTTTGGCCTTCTATTGACAGGATAGTAGAGAATGACAGGAAGTGAGTGGGAGAGAGAGTCGGGGTGGGATCTGGAAAGGACCACGGGGCGGAAATCGAACCCAGGTCGCCGGCGTACGTGCAGGTGCCCCAGCCAGTTGCGCCACGGCTGGGGCCGAGAATTTAACATTGTTGTTCCTCAGCCTGAGTTTGTGCCGAAAGTCCTCACACATGCATGTGTACAGAAAGGGGTTCACACAGCTGTTGAAGAAGGCCAAGCTGACCACAACTGGAGATATCATTCTGGCCCTCTGGTGCAGAGATTGGTTATAGTGCTCATGATTATAACGAAAGGCATACTCTTGCTCAATCATGATCAAGTCGTTGATGTGAAGAGGTAGCCAGCAGATGAAGAATGCTAAGATGATTGTCAGGATGAGACTAAATGGCTTTACCTTCGTGCTCTTCAGCCTGCTGACACGCACAGCAATGGCGACATAGCAACATGTGATCACAAGGAATGGGATCAGAAAGCCAATCACAAATCGGAACATGGCAAGGTGCTTCATGGACAGTGGATCTTTATTTCGTACACATTGGTTTTTCACAACTGTGCGTGGCTCCACAAACGGAATGCTGCACATCAGTGAAACTACCCATGTGGACAAGCAAAGGATCCTGGCCCACTTTGGTGTAGAGTTGTTTTCGAGTCCAGTGTACAACCCATGTTGCCAAGCAACGCTCCAAACTCATGGCTGTGAGTAGAAAAATGCTTGTAAACATAGTGATTATTTGGACTAGAGTGTTTAGCTTACACATGAGAGCTCCAAAGGGCCATCTATAATTGAGGGAAAGACTGACAATGTTAAAAATGAGGAACAGCGTGAAAAAGAAATCAGCCAACGCCAGATTCAGGAGCCAGACAGAGTTAACTGTGGTCTTCATCTTGAAGCCTGTCACATAGATGACAAGGCCATTGCCAATAACACCCAGCACAAAAATGACGCAGTAAATTACTAGAGAGATGATTTGCATAGTGGACAACTTGATGAAATCTCATATCTTGACGAATTTTCTAGAAAAATAAATAAAGGACATGTTTAAATTTTTGTTTCTCAAGGTCACATGAAGATAGGGGCTCATGAACATAACCCCAGTACAGCACCGTCGCTTCCTGGTAGTTCTAGCTGCTGGCTGCAGCAACTGGAGCTAGGGGTAAAACCGGGTTTTTTTGTACCGACAGTACTCGGTGACCTCAAGAAACAGAGATCTAGGCTATGTGAAAAAGCTAAAATTGTCCTTTAATTATAACTCTTCTACAACTATTTTCAACAGAATATATTTGGCTCAGTTCCACCTTTAGACTTTGTTTGGCATTTATAGCCATTGATATGCAAAACATTCCACTGGAGGAAGTGGGAACTTTTGTGGAATATCATGTTGCAGACTTACCCATTGCCTATGTCACTTTTGCTTTTTATGTCCTACTGCAGAGACAAAAACATATAGTCTGGTGTAGCCATCATTTCCTCAAATTGTGTGGGCGGGTTCCATTTGGGCAATTCCAGGCTTAAAGGCACATACAAGTGTGAAATAAAAGTATCAGTAGCCTATACTTTCATAATCTGTCTCTCACTGGCATGATCTTTTGTGTTAGTATCGCAAATGAATAAAAACAGCATTTATTTGAACATTAATGTTCATGTTTATCTGTACTATTTAAGGGCATATTGTATTATTGTTTTATTAAAAAATACTGTAAACTGTATTAAGGCTTGTAAATTCATTAAGACATTCAAGAACAATTAAAAGGATGGAACTTACTTTTGTTGGTTCAGTTAGTTTCAGATATCATAGATCCCTGAATGAAGCACTTTCTTCACTTTTTTGATAAATAATTTGAGTATGTGTTTGTCTGAGAGAGAGAAAGGGAAGGCAAGATAAAATACAAAATATAAAAGTCCTCTTAGACTATTATATTCCAAATGACGCACAAGTTAACCACCCTCTGTATGACTGTTCTGGAAATTTCAGCTGCTTTATGGAAGCACAGCATTTGCACATTATTTGTATTATCATTTGCATGTTCAGTGTGTTTACACTTAATCTCAGGGGTTAATCTCACCACATATAGGTCTAAGAACAACCACAACGTCTTTGCTTCTTGCAATATATGCCATAATGAACGTTTGTAAAAATATGAACATCCAAATGATTAACTGATACAAGAATTGCATCAATATTTGTTTGTTTTATTTCGTCCCATTTTGGCTATTTCTTTTCACATATGTTTTCAATAATAATGATCAATGAGTGAATGAATGAATGAATATTCATGATGATATAATATGAACACCACAACCAACCATAAACTACATAAACTTGTAGCAAGTCAATGTGATTTCATACAGACCCTGTTTTGTCATGTTTGTGCCACTGCCACCATGATGCTCTGTGAGAGTGTGCTTTGAGGAAGCAGCAGTATATCCTGGACTCTCAACTGAAAGAGCCCAGTGCATAAAGAAATAATTGCAAAATGTTCTTGGAAACTGATTTGTAGTCATGAATCACAGTCACTGGCATTCTCCCAACTCCCCTTATTTGTCTCCTTTGCTTTTAGATGTTGAGGGAGGGAAAGTAAATCTTCATGGTCCACCTTATTATGACCGCCGCGCAGCAAAGGTTTTTTTTTTTCTTTTTCGCATGTCCAAATTTCCGTCAAGGATTCCCGGGACACTGTAAGACCGGGCTACACGAAACTTGGTGGGCATGTAACCCCACATGGATAGCATGGAACCTCCTGTTTTCGTTTTGATCTGTAGCCCCCCCGCTGGACTTTTACCCCGAAAAGAGGGTAGGGCAGACACAGTTTTCTGTGAATATCTCGAGAACCGTAGGGTTTAGGAGGACCATTTTTTTTGTATGTTGATCTCAAAGGGCCATCTCCCAACCCATTCCATAACTACTCATTTCATGTATAGCGCCACCTAGTTAAACACAAAAAAGTAAAAATGAGGTGTTGTAATCGCAGGTATCTGTGACCTAACCTAGTCAAAACTGCACGAAATTGGAAGTGTAGGATCATTATGACACCCTCTGAATGCACACCAAGTTTCGTGGAATTCCGTTCATGGGGGGCCACACAATAAATTAATTTATGTTACTATACACCAACTGGCCTGTAGGTGGCCGGAGACAGTTTTCTGTAAATATCTCGAGAACCGTAGGGCCTAGGAGGTCCACCTTTTTTTTGTATGTTGGTCTTAAGGGGGCATGTCAACCTATCCCATTACCACTTATTTCATGTATAGCGCCACCTAGTTAAAAATTAAAAAGCAAAACATTAGGTGTTTTCCTCACAATATCTCTGGCTGACATGGTCAAAACTGCACGAAATTGAAAGTGTAGGATCATTATGACACCCTCCGAATGCATGCCAAGTTTCGTGGACTTTCGTTCATGGGGGGCCTTACAATAAAATAATGTATGTGTACATTTAGTGACGGTACACCAACAAGGATTTCCGGGACACTGAAAGACCGGGGTACATGAAACTTGGTGGGCATGTAACCCCACATGGATAGCATGGAACCATCGCTTTTCGTTTTGATCTGTAGCCCCCCCCCCGCTGGACTGGACCCCCCGAAAGGAGGGTAGGGCAGACACAGTTTTCTGTGAATATCTTAAGAACCGTAGGGCCTAGGATGACCAATTTTTTGCGTATGTTTGCCTCCAGGGGTCATGTAAACCCATTCCATATGCACACATGTGCATAAACAGATACACACGCACACACATACATTCACAGTAATCCTACAGTACGTATGACACATACTCACACAGTAGACATATATACGCATGCATGCACATGCACACACACACACAGGCACATAAACAGGCAAACACACACATGCACGCACACACACCCACCCACACACATAAACATAAACATGTACACGCACACATGCACACAATTCAAGAATTTCTCAGAATTATGAACAGGCAAGATGGGGGTGGGCATAAGCGGGGGGGCAGGGGGGGGCGGTCGCTCCGGGCCCACGACCGCAAACCGGTCTGGGTTTGCCGAAGTAGCCTATGCTACTAGGCTGCATTTATTAGCCTACAGAAAATCAGCGACATAGCATGTAGGTCTGTGCCTACACTGTGCACTTGCCGCGACAACAGCAGTCACTATCAGGCGCGCCAGCAGGAATGAATGCTAAGCGCACCATCTACCCCTCCGCGCAACAAAACATTGAAAGGCTTAATAATATTTGTCCGTTTCCCGGTTTCGTTCGTGCATTGGTCACCTAAAAAGTAGCCTACTGTAGTACAAAATCCATATGCAATATACAACAACAACGCCTAATAACGACCTATTAATTTGGACAACTTTATACGGCCCTATAAAGCGTAAAGTTACCTAGTTTTGTTCTAGTTTACCGTTGTGTATGGCTTTAAACAGCGTTCGTGCTTTAACATCAGTAAACATTATTCAGTATAATCCAGATGTAATGCTAACGTTTTGACAAGCATTTTGCCTACCTTTTTCATCTGAAATAACTCCTCTAGTTTTGCTGCCTCCATCCTTTGCTACCTCCACCCTTTCATTGTTTCCAAAAAACGTTTTATATCCATGATAGCCTTGAAGTCTTGAGTTAGTGAATTAGCTTAACATTGTGTGTTGATAACAGGCAACCATAGTAAAAGAAAGCAACAAGTAGCCTAGCCCACAACGGCTGTAATTGCTGCGTGCGTTTGTTAGGCTATTATTCCCTCTCCTGCCCAAACAAAAGGTGTGTACATTAAAGTTGATTTTGACAACGTGTTTACAAATTTAAAAGAAAATTGTAAATAGCCTATTGTCGAGCAGTTAATGGGATACTGCACAGTTGTGAAGCAGTTGGGAAGTTATGGTGGGCTAACTTTGTGTGAACACAACACACACAGGGAAAATTCTCTCACGTATGCACCTGATGGTACGTACAGTGCGTACGGCCGTAGGCCTACACCTGCAGGCGCGCCTGATCACTACAGTTCGCATCGTCGCAGGCCTAAGCTGCCCCGATACACAGACTAAACGGTAGGCTAGGTCATCAGGACATAAACCACATGCCTCAACCTCTAATAAGCACAATATGAAGTGGACTAAATAAAAACATGAATTTGGGATAAACACCGACAGTATAGGGGCCCACTAAAGATCGTCGCACCCCTTATAGTGAACCATTAGCTCCGCCCCTGGGGGTGGGGTTGTATAAAATGTATATTACATGTGAAATCTATGAACTAATCATGTTTTGGTACTTGTTGTCTAGCATATACCAGTGAGAATTGAGTGTGCAAAATGCAATTCAGTGAGACAGTTAGAATCATATATGCCTTTCAGCGTGACTTATTTTTGAGGAAAACATGTGCTGGACTGGGCAGCGGTCATATTTTGTACCACTCTGTGGTACATCTAGTTTAAAATGGCAGCGCTAAGTCTGTCAATAAGCAAAGTTCTCCTGCTACAATAGCTATTGTGTGGCATGTAGGAGCATTAATCTGACTGATCAATGTTTGCATTGATGGACAACTCAATTCTATGAACAACCTAGGGTCTATTTTTGGATGAAAATGAGTGTCTTTATGAGTTATGAGTGATAACAAACAACCAAACAGCATCTAGTGATAGCATTGGGAGCAAGCTTTATTCACACGGTGCATACAAACGTTTTGTGCCTTATTCACAGAGCGGCCATTGTGTAAACCAAAAGGAGGCTAAGGGGTACACTGACTATAGCTGCTTCCAGAACTGCTTTCAGACCTATGTGTAAGTCTGCATGTTCTGTGGATGTCAAGCGGCTGGGCCGGCTATTTGGAATTCTGAACTTAGCCGGCTCTTACACTACTCCCCTCCTAGTATTTCCGATGGACATTATGTAAATGAGCTCGTGTCTGAACGAAGCAAAGAACATGCGGAGATTCTGTTCATATGAGTCTTCAACCTGTTCAACCATGCGGAGATTCTGTTCCTGTGTGTTAGTGTCGTTCACACATAATGTCCGCAGGTTAGCATCATATCTGAATCACCCGAAGGGTCGGACCTCCCTTTGACAAAGATCCACATATACTGTGGAGGTTGTGTCTGAAAGCAGCTTATATCATTAATGCATTTTTCGCCACCTAATAAATAAAGGGAGTTGTAGGAGAGACTGTACAGTACCACACATGGCCAAACTATCCATACTGCACACATATACAGCCATACATACACACAGACACACACATATGCACATACACACACAACCACTATACTTGCAAGGCATAAATAAAACCTCATGGCTCATAGGCATGGGACATTTAGGATTCTGATAGCTTGTGGATCAGGCACAGGTGGACTCCAATGAAATTGCAGAACCATCTCAAGGACCATTGATCATAATAAAGGGTCTGAAATACTTATGTGAATGAAATGTTCTTTTATATTTTTTATACATTTACAAAACACTCCAAACACCTGCTTTTTTGTGGAGTGTTGGGGTATTATGTGTAGACTGATGAGGGAAAAAAACAATTTAATCCATTTTAAGATGAGTCTGAAGCAAAACAAAATGTGGAAAACTTGAAAGGGTCTGGAAACTTTCCAGTTGTGCTGTATAAACAATTAAAAAACGATCAATAAGTGGGTTGTATAGGCTAAGCCATGTACAGGCTTTATGGCAGACCCGAGAGTTCTATGATGATGTCAGCATTGTGAAAACTATGAGTGGAAAAGAGGGGACAAAACTGGTGGATTTTAGGTACCTAAGCACCTAGCGGCCATTGTAAAGTTTAGGTACCTAAAGAAAACTTCAGAAGTTTGTGCCAGTCACAGGGCAGTGATTAACCTCACTGAGGGCCTACAGGGCTATTGTAGGCCCTGGAGTGCAACCAAAGCTTTTAGGTGGTGGTTAAAGCTGCAGTTGGCAAGATTTTTTATTCATATTCACTGAAACTGACACTATGCTCCGACAGAACAACATAAATCAGCCGGTTTTAGAAAAAAAAAAACGCACTTCTACCTCCACCTAGATCCTGTTATTTGTTTTACAAAATCCACAGCTCCCGGTTCTTCTGGTCCAATCAGAGCAGGGCTGTGTGAGATCTGACTGTCAATCACAGTCTGGTGAGCACTGACGAGCACAAACTCGATGAGAGGATGCTCGGTGGTAGTGGGGGAGGGGCATGAGAGTTGTAAATATTCAACATTTTGGCTAAGTCCCCTCAATCTGTCAGACTTGCCAACTGCAGCTTTAATGTCAGGATTATCAATGAGTGTTAAGTTATTGTGCAAAAAAGCAAAGTCTTCCTGTATGAACTATGCTACAGCTATCATATGGTATGTGGGAGCAATGCACTGATTCATCAGTGTTTGTGGTTAAGGGTCTTCAGCATGGTGTTAATTTAGCCATTTAAATGTGTGTAGTTAAATTAACTGAATTAACTTTGGTTAGATTTAAGACTTTGCATTTCACCCATCATTCAAATTAGGGCCCATATGGGACCTTCTCTTTAACCACATTAGATTGGTGCATAAAGAACAAGTTCCATTTTCTTTGGTGTTCATTTCTCAGTGAAGACATTGAATTGCAATTGTTTCATACATTTTTTATTTAAGTTTTTTAAATTAGTTTTGTTTTCATGTGTCTGATGTGGATACTAAATTGGTTACACATTAAATATTTCTTCTACACACTTATGAAAATATATTGTACTTCAGGGCTATTCATTTCTTTACTTCTTAGCAGCCAAATCAGTCCAAAGAAAAGAAGTTATAATTATGCCTATAATACAAGTAGAATGTTTGAAAATCATTAGTGGGGAAGTAGGTTTAGGAAAACAAACTCCATGCACTGTGCTCCCCATATATCAGTCCAGCTGATGGCTCTTGTTTTAAAGAGAAGCAGTAAAAGTGAAGGTTTGTGCTGAAAGGTGATTTTAAATTACGAGAACAACTGCTGTGAAGCTATTCTAAACATGCTATTGCACAGTCTATCTTTGTAACTGTCATCTCTAAGTCTAACCACCAACATGAGGTCCACAGCACCAGATACAGCTGAAATAGGTTACCGTGTTAAAATATTTTGTAAAAAACATGGACGTAGATCTTTGTAATGCCTTCTAATATTTAAAAAAATAATAATGCTGTAATGCAACAATGGTTGAGCTCCAACAGGTCAGCTCCCAGCCTTATCTGGTGTAGTAGACCCTGTAGTAGACAACCTTGGACCTCCAGAGGGAGTAGGAGTTGTCGAACTTGAGCAGATACGTCCCCTGCCCTGGATACTGGTGGCTCCCAGCATACACTTCCTCGTGGCTATCCCGCCGATAAACGGGCACGACTTCCTCGGTCAAAGGCGTCTGAGTGACCTTTGCTGTCTCTGGAGGCTCCCCTTTGAATTGAAAAACAAATAGTGAGAGGAAGAAAGTTGATCTAGCAAATACTAGCAAATACTATAAATCACTGAATTTTAAAGTGAAAACTGGACCACACAGAAGTTCAAAAAAGAAAATATTTACTCAAAAAGGTGTACAAGACTACAGTCTGAGGAAGATGTAATATACATCTGAATGTCACAAAACGTCTGTATGCTCCATGAAAAATGCCAAGGCCTCATATAAGGCTGCCTATTATCTTATCCCACTGGAAATCCATTTAAATTGTAAATACACTGTGACTAACACAGTGCCTATATAAAACACTGGAGACACAGTAGGCTGGTTCTAATTGTTGTAATTTACCATGACTGTATTAAACATACTATACCCAACGATTTCATAACATATGAGTGAATGTGTGGATGTCCATGCTCACCATTTCCTGTGTCCTCATCGCTAGGTTCAATCCCGGTGCTAACACTGCTGGAACCAGTAGCCAAATTTGTCCACTCAAAGTAGAGCCCAAAACCAATGTCATAGTGATCTGTGGCAAACTCCCAGAACATATACTTGCCATCTTCATTGGTAGGAACACGTATTGTAACCACTTCACCCCTACCAACTGTGATTATAGAGTCTGGATCATCGTGCATCTTTTCCTTAAACTCTTTGATAAGTGGCCTTGTCCACATGGATGGGGCCGAGATCCCTTAAAACATGAAGGACACAAGGAAAAGTTCAGCACAGGCATGTTGTTGAGAGCTCTCTAAAGAATGACTCAAGGTCAGCGTTTTGAAGAGATTCTAAAAAATTAAATGGAAAAGAGTATCTGAACTGTATCAATCAATACATACCTTATGACCTTTCAGTCATAAGATATAATGCATTTTTGCAGATGTCGGCAGCACTGTACTGCAAAGGTCAGTATCATTGTGCTGCAGGGTCAGTATCATTGTACTGCGGGGTCAGTATCATTGTACTGGGTCAGTATCATTGTGCTGCGGGGTCAGTATCATTGTACTGCGGGGTCAGTATCATTGTACTTGGTCAGTATCATTGTGCTGTGGGGTCAGTATCATTGTGATGCAAGGGTCAGTATCATTGTGCTGGGGAGTCAGTATCTTTGTGCTGCAAGGGTCAGTATCATTGTGCTGCAAGGGTCAGTATCATTGTGCTGGGGGGTCAGTATCTTTGTGCTGGGTCAATATCACTGTACTGTGGTGTTGAGCACATCAAAGAGTTGCTTCCTAAACATGTACTGAAGGTTTATTAAAGACATCACTCTTATTACAAAGTTCTCAATGGAGTGCATTGTAGGCAATAGGCATAAATCAAACATACCTGGTGGTGTAGCAGTGTCTCTTTCTTCTTGTGAAAGGGAGCTAGTGTCCAGATGATCATTCACACTCTCACTGTGAGGAGCCGCACAGGCCTCACTTTGCTCTCTGTTATCTGGAGACTCGACCTGTTGGGTCTCCAAAGTAGTCTGCTGGATAAAAAGGCATGGGTCTTTAATATGCTGTAGACCGATGACGCTCAGTTCTACAGGAGGTCTAGTTACTGTAGCTGGGGCAAACTACAGAGACTCAGTTATGACATTAAATCCACTTGAGCGTCTGGAATACATTCCAAACCACAGTTAAGCAATTCTTCTTGTTCAGCTGTTGAGTAATTTGAATCACTGTACCTGTTGCTGGGATAGTTGCCATGCCTGCTGTATGTATTGCTGGTAGTGTTGCTCTTGCAGCTGTTGGATGAGGAATTGCTGCTGCTCTGGGTCATCTGGGCACTGCTGGGCAGCGTACTGCTGGAACTGGACTGATGTCTGGGCATTCAGGGCTGCCATGATCTGTTGTCTGTCATGGCAAGGTACCCACCCATGATCATATACAATCACCGATAATGCTTTTAAGATTAATTTTACTCTAATGATTTTCACACATTGTTTATACAGTATCATGGAACTGGGGGTAAATTAAATACTGAGTGTGAGTGTTTTTGTTGTAGAAATGTGACAGCAGCAATATGTTTGAGGTTTGTGGTCAAAAACTTGGCCCGAAGGTAAATTTACTAAGCTCTCAATGACTTCAACTGTAATACCCAGAGAGCAGACATACTGTAGGGTTTGTCCAAAATGGAAGGCAGCTGCCAACTGCCTTGCTGCTTTCAACTGTCTAACGAGTCACTTGTCATTCGCCTTATTCAGGCGGCGGCCATTGTACACTACAGGGTACACTGACTATATAATTAATGCATTTTTGCCACCTCCTATGGTTTGTGTACCTGTAGCCTCATTTTGGTTCACAATGGCCACTGCCTGAATAAGGGGAATAATTAATGTGCCAGCTATGAACTTTGTTTTGGATGGCCTAGCAAGATAGCAACACAGAACGCCGTTGCCAGGACACAGCAGGACACAGGACAGCTGACTTTAATTAGTGAGTGTTGAAGCAGAGACATTCTGAAGAATTTTCCCTTGAAGGCATCATGTACACATTATGTACACTGCCTTCAAAATTCAGCAAAATCAAGGTATCTTACAAGGCAGAATTTTACACAAACATTTGATTTGGACATGCCTTGATGCCTTGCTGCCACCTAATGTTATATTAGATGGCAGGACTTTTAGCTTGAGCAAGCCCACTTACTTCTGCTCTTCCATCCGTAGTCGCTCCTCTTCCTCTCGTCTCCTCTTCTCCTCCTCACGCTGCTGTTGTTCCTGCTGCTCTCTGCGACACTGTTCCTCTTCCTGTCGTCGTTGCTCCATCTCCTCTCTCTCCAACCTGAGTCGCTCTTCCTCCTCCTTTCTGCAGTCAGCAAAGAGAAGACATTACACTTAGCCTTTGGAAGAGGTTTTTGAAAGGTCAAAAGGTAATGCTAACATATCCTATACAATGGTTTGTCTGATTGTGAACAATAGATTAGGGAAGAGCTTAGCATTAATTATAACCACACTTCAGCTTTAAACCAGGTCCAGTTGGGGCAGTCCAAGTGATCAAGGCAAATAAAAATCAATGGGTTATCTGCTGCCCTCTCATCCAACTCCCTAATGACTCTTTAAGACTTGCATTTAAGTCCAAACGGGAAAAACCAGATGCATTACACCTGGACTGAGACTGCTGCCTTCTGTTTCCATGACCTACTGTCTTCACACTAACAAGATGTGGAGAAACAAACTGATTTGGGCCATAGAGAGACTGCCTGGGATCGCTTGAAACAGAGTCAGTTCCAGATTAGTACTAAGATGTGTGGGAACCAAAATAAAAAATTGTGGCTCTGCAAAAGATTGGAAATGAAGCTGAGGCTTACCTTTTTCTCTCCTGTTCTTCTTTTTCTATCTTATGAGATGTAACATAAGGAGAGAATAAAGGACAACAGGTGTTCAGCAGCTTAATGAATTCTGCCATGGCATCTTCTTTTGTCATTTTGCCAAGGCTTGCCCATACTTTCCTGTCAGACCAATGAACAGAAGTGAATCAAATTGCACATTATATGAAAAATGGGATGAATTACAAGCAACCTGGCTTTTAGATGTGGCCTAATCACTGTGAAAATGTGTGTATAAAATAGTTGAAAATAGTATTGTATTATTGAACATTTGTATTAAGTATTTGTATTAAGCTACATAAACATGTGATTTTAAGACCAGATTTGCACTTGTATATCTTCACACTGGTACATTTCTGTTGACATACCTTCTGTCATTTCCTAAGACATCGAAGAAACCTACTTCTGGACAGGCATCAGGGTCATATGGCCCTTGACATGCCTGTTTATGCAGGGCAACCAGCTTCAGTTTTTCCTCATAGGTTGGTTGGAAAGCTTTGCCATCTTTCTCTTTAAATGTTAAACAAGTACTGTCAGCAACTAGAATCACCTTGGAGAACATGATGCTGGTGAGTTGACATATTTGGTGAAACACTGACTGAAACTCAGATAAGGTAATGAATGTGTTGAACACAATTTGTTACCTGAGAATACTGATTGTCAAAACAAAATTATGTGCAGAATAAGACATGTGTCTTAGGTTTGTAGCCTACACAAACACTAATCACAACTTAAGTTGAAGCAAAATGTCTGTTGGGATAGAAGTATAGACTTACAAACATTTCCAGCCGTCTGAGACAACTGGCTAAGTCATTCATCCATTGTTGGCTATTATAGGCCTATATTGTCAATAGCCTAAATGAATCTGTGTATGATACATGGTTATTACCTTTCAGAAAGATCAGTGACATATCAAACAATTCCTCCAGCGAGAGACCCCAGTTGTTGTCTATATACCAATGTGCCACATTTTCGTCGGGGCGCAAATCAGTCTCTGAAAGTTCCACCTGGGCACCGAATTCCGAGGTCGTCTGTGGGTTGTCAGAACCATTCTGATGAGCAGTGGGGCTACCGCTGTCAGCCTCTGTTTTAGGCACTTCCATAGTCATAGCTCCACTTCGAACTGTCAAACAAGGTGGCCACGTAGCCTACTGCCTTCCGTACTCACTCCCGGAAATGCTCTTATTTGTCGACTCTTTACGCGTACACGTTTAATGACAGAACCTTGTGCGTAAAAGTCAACACATTAGCTTCAACGAAAAGCACTGTTCTAATAGCAAGGATAAGGCTATAGTAATAACAAGTGTCATTCACAAGGCGGTATATACGGTTGACTTAAGCTAGGTATGCACCTGGCCAGTAGGGTAACAGGTGTAACTAAAGACACTTGACTTAACGTAGTGACCGCGCCAGCACAAGTTTATCACATCAGGCGCTGCGCAGATCTGGCTGAACGTGATGCGTTACGCAAAAATCCAGTATGCTTCACGTATTCCTACAGCCAGATCTGCGCAGCACTGCATGAAGTTGAATGAGCCTAGGAAACCTTGATGATAATAACTAAGAGAACAAAGGTTGGCCTGGCTTGTTCATGGAGACCAATGAAAGTGGGAGAAATCATTTTAATTTCACACATCAAGGGAAACAAGATTTTCGAAGGCAGTTTTGCATAGGGAAAATGTGCACCATTTTGGTTTAAGAGATTGACGCACCATAAATGCAATAAAATATACTTATAAATAAGATCTTATGTTGGGAGATCATTGCAATTTAAGCAAAATAACTACTGGAGGAAAGTATCTACTTTTAACATACATTTCCAGAATTATGGTAATAACTGTACAAAGACTTGTGATAAAAATCATTTAGAAGTATTTACACATAACATTACAGGCATCTCAGAACTCCAGAGATTATAAATACTTATTCGAACTTATAAGCACACTACCAGGAGTACAAAAATAGCACAGAATATTGTTAAAGTATAAGGCTGTAGATTTTTTTTCAGGTATGCATTTCTGTGAAATCACTCATTTTGAGTGTTCGCCTACAAATGTACAGAAATTAAAATTGAAAAGATGAATAGCAATGCCATGACATTTTGCTTTTTAAACAAACATCCCATGCAATTTTTAAAAAAAAAAAAAAAAAGCATCAAAAACCCTTCAGCAAAACACAAACCACTGCTCTCTACATCCTTGTATGCAGAGATTTTGTGTAACAAGTCTATTACTGTGCAATGTCAATTCAGAGCCCCACGTCATCTACTGATACAAATTAGCAGACCCAATTACAGTTTGCAGCTGTAGAAGAAGAAACAAATAACTTTCATAAATGTGCTAAAAAATACAAGTGAGAATGAGGTTCAAAGTGAAACAGACCCTTAAAAGGGAGTTGAAGGCCAGAAGTGCAGCTATGGACAATCAAAATGTTTCTACTTCCATTCAAGGGAAGCAATCAAAACAGATCAATGTGAAAAGCTCAGCATGGAAACAGGGCTGGTCCTGGGAACAGCGAGTGATGTATGAGAAGAGGGTGAAACAGTCCATTTCTTTGCAATCTAGTGTGTGCGTGCGTGTGCGTGTGCGTGCATATGTGTTTAGGAGGTGAACCCTGATTATGTGTGTGCACTATGCAAAAATGTTACCCATCTCACAAATCTCTTGCATAAAACTCCACTCATTCCAACTCTGGCCTTTCAAGAGTAATGTTCTCTGGAGGTTTTGACATTGCACTTCTTGCTGTCCGAGGTATATTAAGATTATGTCAGAGGATATGTACAGAGTGATCTTTAGATATGTACTAAATGCTGGAGGAATTAAGCGCTGTGGGTGTTGTTGGTGGTGAAGGCGTGGAGGTTCCCCAGCTGACTCAGGCCGCTCTGGATGTGGGACACATGAATCTCCACGTTGTTCTGGAAGCAGCTGTGCAGTGGAGAAAAGCATGCAGTCACAAACTGAGGCAGGGAAGGTAGGGCTGCTTGATCATGGCAAAAATCATAATCATGATTATGTTGGTCAATATTGAAAACATGATTACCCACATTGTCACTCTGCATTTATATATATATTTTTTTGTTTTAACCGTGGATGTCCAACACACCACTGCAATATGGGTTGTAGCACCATCCATCCATATTTTTTTTTTTTATAAATCAATGAAAGCAAAGACCATAACTGAAATAATAATAAAAAAGATTAAGCTAAATGCACAACCCTAGGGCAAGCTGTTCAACCAGGCATGGACTGGCCATCGGGCATACCGACGCACATTTTTGGGCCGGGGCTGTTATTATTTAATAATAATTAAACAAATATCCACCGCGACGGTAGCCTATTTGAGACACGAAACGTGGCCCATTGGTTAATGACGTTCTTGACGGACATCGGGCTACTCCAATGACATCTCTCAGCCCTCCCCCTCCCCTCCCAGGGTTATCAAATTTTGCCATTTGAGCTGTCTGACCGCGGAGAGAAGTGAGTTTCCGTATGAAATTGTGAAAATGGATAGTAGGCCTAATAAACCACAAAAGCGCAAGGGGGGCGCACAGAAGCTGCGAGACAAAAGGCTAAAAAGACTACAAGTGGACGCAGCAAAATGTGTCAAAATCACAGAAATGTTCACCCCAAGGTCGACTGTTACAGCGGGTGCAGGGCCGTCGACATCGAGTGCACAGGCTAAAGGAGTGGAACACAGCTTTGATGTGCATTGTAGTAACACAGAGGAAGGCGAAGTACAGGTGGATTCGGAGGAGATAGACAGACATTATGTTTGATGTGCAGTGTAGTGAAACGGAGAAGTACAGGTGGATTCGGAGGAGGTGGAGAAAGACGTTATGGAGGAGAGACGTTACCCAGCAGGGACAAATTGAGGAAGAGGTCAGAATAGCTACTGTAAATGTTAGCAGAATGAAGAGGGACGTTTCATGCAGGGAGGGCTGTTGTGTGTGTGTGTGTGTGTGTGTGTGGAGGGCTGGGTGTCCACCTGCTCCTCCGCTTTCGATTGACATGCATTTGAGCGTTTCTCTGCAACATGCATCAGTAGCAAAGAAGCCATCTGCCTTTTACATTGCGCTATTCGATTGTCGTCGACGCGGAGAGGAGAAAAAATAAAATAAGTTATCCACAACAAATCAACGAGTGGTCGGCCTCAGAACACACTCAACTTTTTGAGATCTTAAGTCAGTCATGATTGTTTGAAATTGTTGTCAATCTTGACGCAGTACAACAAGCAAACCTATCACATTTCTGTGCGCATACAGGCAGTTACACACACGTAGGCTACGCACGCACTCAGAAAGACACTAGAATGACACAGAAATTATGATAGCCCGTAACAATGAAAATGTTTTGGGATGTGTGTATCTTTACTTAATAGTATCTGGGGAGATTGTAGGCTAAAAGCGTGTAAATAATTACAGCACTCATTTTATTCAGTCAGACTTCAAACATGCATAATAATAGTAGCCTATACATACAGTCGGTTAAGACGTTCGGAAAGGTTGCCGCCCCCCACGAGGGGGAATGCTAACCTTGGAATATAATAACACATAACACAATGGAAGTCAATGGGCGAACTAGCCTACAGTTAGACTTTATACATTCGTTTTACATTCATGTGGAGTTCTGCTTGTTTCTGAACACAGTCATTTGAAGGAATTGTGTTTACTTAACTGCCCAGTGTATGCTAACAACTTAATTTACCCTCGATTGCCCAATGTTGAAGACACATTTCTCTGGAAGCTATATTCAATGGTAGCATCATTAGGTTGCTAACTGGCTAACTTTATATCGTCAGACAAACGGGAAGTTACAAGAAACCCAGATTGCAAAATAAGAATGATCACTTTACTGTTAGCTGGATGAAAAGTTTGGGTGAAAATTACATGGTAATAGAATGCAATTAGTGAAAGCTCTTACCTGGCATTAGAAGTATCAATTGACTTTTTGATATCATTGAGTGAATCGGTCAATGATTTAAACCCAAAGGAATTCAAATCACCTCCCTCAGCCAAACACTAAACAAAAATGGAAAGTAATTATTTCATTTCGCATGAACACACAATATCACCAGAATTATTGCATGCTATAATATAATGTCATTTAATCTAGCTGACTAATTCAATGACAAAGCATCTAATCAAATCAACCTTCAAGAACAGTTGATCTTTGATAATATCTGAAATAAAGTGTTTATTTGGACCAGCACAAAATTCAACACATTTAAAACATTCGAAACGGTCTAATTAATCAGAAGTATGCCATCTTTTGAGGTGAAATTCAGAACAAGAAAAACTCTGGCCCAGCCGATCAACAGTGTTTCAAAACAGCACTGAAAGTTACGGGGTGCACTTGGCTGATGAACTCAAATATCCACGACACGTAACCACACACCTTAACACACACACACACACACACACACACACACACACACAACTTAACTAAATATCCAAAATCTATTAATCCCACAAGGAGATTTGAAGCATGAATTAAAATTCAATTAATAAACAATCCCATTCATGTCATTAATCCCCAATCTCCAAATGCTCTCTGTGACGTGGATACTGTGCTGCCTCCTTGCCTTGATCTGCAGCAGCAGTGTGGTGAGGTTGGAGATGAGTTGGGTGAGTCGTGGGCTGTGGACGCAGTGCTGACCGTTGGGGAGGGCGTTGGCCTGCCTGACCATCTTTTGAGCCTCTTCCTCACAGCGCCGCCGCACGTCAATGGCCTCCTCCGCGGGCTGAAGGCCCTGCTCTGGAGCCAGCTGTGGGGGAGCTTACCGAGATTAACGCAATGCAATAGTTCTTTGACCTCAACGTAACGGCTTTAAAGTCATACAATAACTTCTAGTTTGGAGTGTGACATCTCGGGCATTGCCAATGTGTGCCTAGAACACCATTGGTATTGCAATGTAGTGTTGTTATGACAGCAGGAACATGACCCCATTTGTCAGTTAAAGATGCACTAGTACGGCTAAAGTGCTAAACATCATTGAAAATCGAGAAATACAAATTCTTCCATTGAGTTATTTTGTCTTACAGTTGTGTTCCTCGTGTTCAATTTTCCTTTTAAGCCTATTCAAAGAGTCATATGAAGTTCCTAAAATTAAATTAAGACAATTGAAAGGTTCATCTCCCAAATGTCCAAAATCCCTGACAAGGTGTAAAAAAGGTCTCCTCCAGTAAATGAAGATCTAAAGACACAATCTCAATCTAAATGTCATGATCTTCATATTACTAACCTAACTAACTAAAGTTCAGTTACACAGTACACCATGTCTGACATGAAAACTAGTCAGGCAGGTTAATAAAGTGGCATTTGAGGACAGGCTTCCAATGGTAAATGATCCATAGCCTACATTGTGTGTATATGTCTGAAAGGATGGCTCATCACCTTATAGCAATACTGCTGAACTTCATGCAGCACTTTATTGAGGTCTTTGTTAAGCTGCTCAAGGTCCAACACAATGGTAGCATATCTCCTTTGAAACTCGTATTCTATTGGCATTGCATATGATTTCTGTAGAAACAGATCATGGCGTTAACATTTCTCAACACACTGAGAAAGATACAATACACAAATACATCTACTTCTCAGAACACACACATACCAGTTTTTCAGCTTCTGCATTCATCTCTTTTAACTGTTTTATATGCTCCTTCTTAACCATGAGGATCTTTGATAACCGTGTCTGAAATAACAAAGTTTATAAGTTAATTGATTATTAATCAGCACAAAATTTAATACAATCAAAATCAGGGCCTAATTAATTAGAAATACGTAATCTTTGGAGATGACTCACAACTTGTACAAGAAAATTGACTGGAAAGCCGCCAAGTGTATCTCCCTCTGATGTGGTCAGGGTACTCTTCCATGGAGACTGACCGAGCAAAGGATCATTATCCTGCAGATAAACAAACAGCAGAAAAAAAGCATGAGCATTTGTAGAAGAAGGGCAAAAAGAAGGGTATTATCAGTAACCCTACTGAACTTTAGCTCTGCATCCTGGTGACAAACAAACCAACACAGCTGCACCATGATGAAGCACTGCATTTAACTTAAGACATTTTTACAGATGTAGATTTGTTTTTGAATATACATTTGAGCATATGTGTTACCCTAACACACAAGTCTAGTGTAACCTCTATTGGGCGTGAAAGGCTGATACCATTAGTGCAGATGGGGCTGATGAGGGGTACGGTTCTCGAGTGGGCGTCAGGAAGGTGTGGAGGCGGGCTGGACGCTGCTTCTGAGCAAAGGCTGAAAGTGGCATGGTTTCACCTGGATCATGGCTCTGGAAGCAGAGGATAACAGTATATAGTATAGTATACACCAAGACAAAAGGTTTCAGATAGCAACTTATTAAATGTCCTACTGTAGCCTACGGAGAAATAGGCCTAGGAAGCCTAGTCATGCACAATATGGTTCAGATATCTAAAAAGAAAAGTACAAACAGTGCAGTGTCACTGTGCAGCATGTTACTATTGATTGTATAAGTATATATACTCTTTTGATCCCGTGAGGGAAATTTGGTCTCTGCATTTATCCCAATCCGTGAATTAGTGAAACACACTCAGCACACAGTGAGCACACAGTGAGGTGAAGCACACACTAATCCCGGCGCAGTGAGCTGCCTGCTACAACAGCGGCGCTCGGGGAGCAGTGAGGGGTTAGGTGCCTTGCTCAAGGGCACTTCAGCCGTGCCTACTGGTCGGGGTTCGAACTGGCAACCCTCCGGTTACAAGTCCGAAGCGCTAACCAGTAGGTCACGGCTGCCCCACGGCTGTGTTTGAAGCTGAAACCTGAATAACCTCAGTTGTTTTCTGATTAGACCTAAACAGTTACAGTTCAATTCTCTCATCTAAAATAATATTACAACACAGTATGCAAACAAGCTATGATGAAAATGACACTAGGCCTGCAAATCACGTCACGTACGAGCAAGTGGTCGACAGACTTACAAGGACTTCATAATCCGGAACTGTGTGTGTCCCTAGACCCTTTCTGTCAAACGTGACCCTGTATGTGGCTGCACCAGTGTCCACAGCGTCGATTTGGCCCGTGAAGAGGCCGTCGTGAACACCTCTCAGGCGAGCTGGAGAAAGGATGGGTGTTTAAGTTTCCCACATTTTCACAAAAAGTGTGGTAAGAAACGACATTGTCTAGGAGGATATACAACACTCATCACCGAGGCTAGCTGGTCATTTCTGCTAACTAGCACTAAAAACTATGACAAAGGGAACTTTTTGGTCTCTAGAATACATGACTCACAGAGTTGGACATGCCTTCCTGCTATTTACGCGTAAGCCTGAGCATGGCCCAGTGATCAACTGTAGGACACATTTTATACTATTTGGGACAAAATAATTGTAAGTGTCTAACTGCCAGGATCTGTATTGTCCTCATGCAGTGATGATGACCTTAAATATCTAAACACATAAACACTGCCATCTGCTGGAATTAGTTCTAGTCCTCCACCCACCCAAACAAAACACCAATGCTTGCTAAAAAATGCTCAACGTAAACCCCTGCCACCTAGACCTTTCCACTAATTCATACCTGTGACTTTGGTTCCTATGACCAAGGGCAAGGGGATCTCCTCGGGCAAGTCTTTGCATTGTGCCAAGTCTGCGAGCTTGCGCTGCTGCAGAAGTCGAATCTTCTGCCTCTTCTGCTCCAGGGCTGACCGCTCCTCCGCAAAGAATCCAGATGAACACCTGCCCAACACAGTCACAGTTCACAGTCAATCTACTGCAATCAAAAATGACATTTACAATGAACAGTGCAATGAACACTGACTGAGGCCAACAGTTGCCTGGTGAAGCAAACAGGATTAAGCTGTGGCTGCACCAACAAGTCAAAATGATACAAACACCAGAGATTGCACTGTACTTTTTTGAAGTTATTATTCAAAAATCCTTATTTACATAATTGTTAATGCATAAAACTAGAAGTATACAGTGATGCACTGCTGATTTGAAACCTCAAGAGACACCAGAGTTACATATGCTGCATCACCTTCTAGGTTTTCCCATCAATCTTCTGATTGTTGCCCATTCAACTCTTGTCAACTTCCTTGTTTTCAGCCCTGGGAATGACTCTTTCAGGCAGAGGCAGAAGTCATTGTCTCCTTCAAATAAAGGTCTAGACAATGTAGGAAAAGCAGTTAAGTGGCAGTGTGTGGTTCATAGAGAAATGTCATAAATAGCAGAGAGCTATTAACAAAAAAGTGCAGGGTAACATACCCATCAATGTTTGAATAAAACCATTCATATATGCACCACTTGTGTGCTTTAGGCA
Source organism: Alosa sapidissima (assembly GCF_018492685.1). NCBI lineage: Eukaryota > Metazoa > Chordata > Actinopteri > Clupeiformes > Clupeidae > Alosa > Alosa sapidissima. Next base: position 3,921,592 of record NC_055975.1, read on the forward strand.
ATTTCAATAAATTCCTTAATCTCAGTCCAATCTTCTGAGATGCCTTTTTGTCTGGGACTGCAAAATCAGCAAATTTCTGGAGGGAGGATGGTAAAAGTAGAGAGTGATGATGTTGCTATAACTTGTCATGTAACTTAATCTCCAGGGACCATAAACCCATGAGGACAGTTGCAGACTTAGGAGGGCTTAGTTGAGGCATTTTAGTAATTTAGAGATATTTATCTAAACAGCAATACATTATTATAAATAAACACAATCTGTGCAGATAAATAAAAATGTCACAAACATAATGACTTTCTTTACTATATTCCCAATTCTATACAATAACATGAAACAAAGCAAAGGTGAAACAAAATTCTGGATAAATTTTGTTTTTGCAGAGCCCAATCTTTTCTAGGTCTCTAGCAATAAGTTGTCCATTTATGATTACAATCGATAACATCATGTTCACTGGTGTAGATAAATACATAGACTAACCTGTGGCATAGTTGTCACTCTATGACTCCTCCTAGGCGATCTGGAGGTGACTGGCCCTTCATCCTCCTCAGACAAAACACGGCTCCTCTTTGAGCCCCTGGTCTGCAATTAATATCAGAAAGACAAAGGCTAAATGGCCTCCAAGCTGAGATTACTACTGCATCATTAGGCTACTCCATAAGACTAACTACTAAGACTAAGGCGCAATAAGAATTACAGAAAAGTGGTCAGGCTTACATTCTCCACAGGTGAAAAATCTGCTCTTCCCTTTGGAGATCTGGATGAGCCATGTTTCTCACTCCAAGTGTTTGATAAACTTCCTTCTGAAAATCAAGGTTTGAAACAAATACTTCATGATGATAGAAACATAGTGCACAAAAAGAATGGATGAAAGATTTCGAACAATTATAGAGTTAGGACCAATATTGCTTTATGGCTCATTAAAATTATTTGTTTTATGGTTAATACAAATTCTTGTGGGAAATTGAAATGTTTATTAGCCTCATCAGTTGCTGCACCGTGGGTGGCATTACCTTTCAGACTGACAAGAGCTTTTGCTGACGAACCTGACGGGAGAAAGGTAAACTGTTAAATGGAATGTCAAGTGTGTCCTTTAACTTACTGTATTTAAAGCAAACCCTCTTAGATAAATTGTGTTTAAATGATTAACATTAGCAAGCTAACATCACCTAGCTAGTGACAAATGTTCAGACGAAAAAGGCCTAATTTGTTATGAAATTGGTGTCGACATAATAATTTACGGCCAATACGAACTGCAGCGCAGGGGGTCGGAGTCTATGTCAATGTCTCTAGCTGCTTCTTTGAAATCTAGCCATCATTAATCGACAACATTAACCAAGGCCTCCAGACGCAGTATTTATGAAATGACAGCCAGTCAGATACAGGTAAAGGCTAGTTGGCTAGTTTGGAGCTAGCTCTAGCTACGAAGGTATCCAGTAGCAAGCCAACTATCTTAGCTAGGACCCTCATCAGCTAGCCACAGTAGCTAAAATTAAATAGTCGAATTAACAGACAGACAAGCCAACTGACATAGGTCTTAAAATAGTTCACGAGAAGCCAAAACCGGGATAAAACAAATCCGAATATTTAGCTGACTAACCAAAAAGCAAAAGTCAAAACAGAGCAAGTGAGAACAACTGGTAGACGAAAGTCAGCAGCTGGTCCTAAGCTGAAAAGCAATTTTTGCAACAATAACGTTAAGTGGTTGTAAACTGTGTAACGTTGAGTAAATAAGCACACAGCGTCTTGTCAAGTGGCCATTACGCTGGTACACGGTCGTCTAAAGCTGAAACATAGTACGTCTACAAAATATCCACCAGTGTATCGTCGTTAGCTGGTTACTCACTTTCGTCCAGCAGCTGTTCCATCTCCGCCATCTTGAATCAGCCGCGCTACGTTTTCAAAGGCTGCCGGTCGGGGTGCATTGTGGGATGGAGACGGCTGAAGAGGGCCATTCGAAAGGAGTGCACACTGCAAACTACCAAGTTGGTTCTTTCCACAAAAGGCCAATTCCTACCTAGGGAGTTGCTAAAATGTGATTAATATCAGGAACAAATTTTCTTGAAAGGAATCAATGCTTCATAAAATACAGAAATCAAAAGATGAAATAAAGAATTAAATTAAGATAGGGCTAGGCTACCTATGTTGAATGATTAGGCCTGATAGAAAACATTGCCGGTTTCAGATTGATAATAGTCCAGTAATACTATTAATATTATTATTATCACCATCTTCAGTATATTTCAGTATTTTTTAACTGACGAAACTACTAAGCTAAGAATCATATGTTAACCTAGGGCCTATGTGTGTCACAGGGATTTTGTGGCTCCCATTGGCTTAGAAACATACGGAGCCCGGGAAGGGTCACATTGGTAAATATTTTTAGACTGCACTATTGCGTTCCCTCGCAATAGTTTTGCATTCCTTCGCAATAGTTTTGCGTTCCCTCTCAATACTTTTGCGTTCCCTTGCAACAACTTTTGCGTTCCCTCGCAATACTTTTTGCGTTCCCTCGCAATACCTTTTTGTGTTCCTCAGGATCATTTTTTTTTCCGTTGGCAGTGAGCAGTGATTATTACGGAGCCCCCCTGGGGACAGGGTGGGCAATATTTTTAGACCGCGATACTTTTTGCGTTCCCTCGCAATAGTTTTTGCGTTCCCACGCAATACTTTTGCGTTCCCTCTTTATCTCTCTCTCTCTCCCTCTATCCACATCACTATCCATCTATCTAGATGTTCCAGATACACTGGATGGGCAAACAACAGATGAACCAATTACACTAACTATTAGAAGAGGACATTGTCTCAGTGATCTGATCCAAGCCTTCAAAAACCCAGATATTTTAAATATGGATGTCTCCATCAAGATGCGCCTTCCAAATGGAGCACTGGAGGAAGGAGAGGGTAGTGGTGTTTCAAGAGATTGCCTAACAGAGTTTTGGACAGATTTTTATGAGAGGTGCACCTTGGGAGGGGACGTTAAAGTCCCATTTATTAGGCATGATTACCAGTTTGAGGAATGGCAGGCAGTTGCCAGAATTTTAGTAGTCGGTTGGAGGTTTGCACGCTACTGTCCAGTTAAACTGGCACCTCCATTTCTTGAAATGGCTTTATATGGTACAAACACCAGCAGCTTGAAGGACTCGTTCTTACAGTATGTCTCAGATAACGAAAGACAGGTTCTTCTTAAGGCTTTGGAAGATTTCAACTCTGTGGAGAAGGATGGTCTATTTGATGCTCTTGAGACACATGATTGCCTGCAAATGCCAAATGAAGAGAATCTCATACTGCTGTCACAATTGGGACACAAGGCTCTCCTTCAGGCACCATTGTTTATCATAGAGAGTTGGCGTCCGATTTTGCAACACTTTGCAACATCTATGCCACCTGATGTTCTGCATGGTGTTTTATGTCAGAAAATACCTACTGCCAAAGCTGTGAAGGCGCTTCAGCTTTTCCTCCGCTTCTGCACTGGATCCAATTTGATTCGGGAAAAATCACTGTTGAGTTGATTGAGACCTCAGAATTTCAAAGACGACCACAATCCCACACATGTGGCTGCATTTTAAAACTACCTGTAGGTTACCACAACTATCCAGAGCTGCGCTGTGATTTTAATAACATACTTGCCAGCTCTGTTTGGGTAATGGATTAAATCTAGGTATGATTTGATAAATTGTGTTTTGTTCATAGGTTATATCCTGTATTTTTTACATTTTCTAAAGACTGATGTAAGCTTACCATGCAGTTTGTTAATGACAGGGACTTGTGTGCTTGTTGGTTTGTTTTTTTTCCACTGAGGAATGTCATACTGTTCAGAAAATATTATTTCCTGTTTCTGCATTGCGTGATGACTCTTGCATTAAGGCTCATGCATTAAGATGTTAATGAGTTAACTCCAACAGTTTTAACTACTTGAATGAGATCTGTTGTGTCCTAGCAAGTATTAATTTTTACTGGAGGGCTGGTTTTATAATGCTGTTTGCACTTTGTTCCATGTGCATTGATCAGTTCAATAAACTGGGAACATTTTTCACTTTTGCTGCAGTATGCACATTCATTCTGTATTCCTTCATAGATGTACAGTAGAGGGCTGTCATGGATTTGTATAGTAAAATCAAATTGTGCATTGCAACAAAGGTTGTTGAAAAAACAAATGACAAATGTTATGCCAAGACATACATTTTAATTCCAGGCAATATTCTGTATGTATTGTAGGGGAGCACTGCTTTATCAACACACCTTTTCAAGCACTACAATGTTCCAAATTATGGTTTTGAAAAAAAAAAACACAAAGATGTACAACATAATGTAAATGTAAAATAGTTTTAAATGACATTTTTAAAAAAAAATAGTTTTAGATGACATTTGCATGACAACGTGCATGCAGCTCTGCAAATAAACAATGCAGAACACTGTGTTATATTGTGAAATGTAGTTAAGTTAGTGTTTGCACATATGGGACCACATCTTTTTGGGAGTAGCTGCAGTCTATGTGTCATGTCCAAAAGCCACTCTATCAAGATTGAAGAACCTGGTGAGCTCTGATCTCAGTGAAAGGTAGAGCTCAATGGCCATGTATGCATCCACAGGAACCTGTAAGTTTCTTTCTGCCATTATGCTGGTACAGAGGGTGAACAGATCATCATTACAGGCAATGGCACGGCGATGGGTGCAAAACTCCTCACACCTGGCCAGATCCTCCTCTTCCACGGGGCACAAATGGTCCTCTGTGCCATATAACTCTGGAATAGTGTACATAGCATCAGGTCGACCATGGGGAACATGCACATTCTTTGAAGGACGAATCAGGTGGTTGTTCCAGGTATTTTTGGTGCAGTCCAGTTCATCCTGCAGAGGTGGAAAAATAGATCAAACGCATTTTAAGCAACTGAATATTTTCCAAACTTTCTCAGACCACTGTCTGAAGGCTACTCGAGCCATTACAATGTAATGTACATACATATATGACAAGTTGTCTGAACTACCGGTAAGTATGGATCATGGAGACCCGCAACGGTAACAAAACATGCACACACACACAGAAGCTACCTCGTACAGACAGGAGACGGACAGACTCTGCGGCGAAAACGCTGGCACCTCGGTGACAGAGACGCCCCAGACACAAGGGACACACAGCATACAGATATGCAACACGCAGACACGCACAACACACAGCCCCCACACCCTGCACCTGCCAACCACCTGCGACCCACAGACCAACAGCAGCCTGGTTACATGACAAGGTCTGGACGTATCTCCAGACCAAAGCCAACTCTCGACCTGTAATGTAAAGGGTGTAGGCGGATCGCTGCCCTAAAATTTAAAAAAAAAAAAGAAAGAAATGTAATCACTTACCTGTTACCTGAAAATGTGTTCACTTACCTAAATCCACTTGGTTTACTGTACCTGTTACTTAAAAAAAAAAAAAAAAAAAGAGAAATATAATCACTTACCTGTTACCTGAAAATGTGTTCACTTACCTGAATCCACCTGGTTTACTGTACCTGTTACTTGAAAAAATAAGTTCACCTACCTGAGTATACCTACCTGTGACCTTACCTATTTCCTGAAAATGTGCTCACATACCTGAATTCACTTTACTTGGTTTACTGTACCTGCAACCAACCAACCAACGTACCTGTTACTTAAAAAATTAGTTCAATTACCTGAGTATACTTACCTGAGTATACTTACCTGTGACCTGAGTCTTAGAAGAAAGTTACACTTCACACGGATGCTCATGTAATGGAGGTGAGCGAGGTTAAGCAAGGTTCTGTCTGGCAGGCTATGCCTGAAATGAAAGTATATAGAAAACTTTTAACTAACCTGTATTAAGGCCAGAAAGCAAAACAACATTAGATTTTTGTCCAGGAAATCGCCCACGAAATCCCCCTCGTCTTTTAAACGGTGAAAGTGTTCCAGCCAGAAGTCCACGCACTGTTTGTGAAGGAAGCCCCACCAGCTATCCTTTGATTACTTGTGCTTTTCCCATATATGAAGCTTCGCTCACCTCCATGAGCATCTGTGTCATTACGGCGAATGTAGCACTGTATATCACGGATGGAGCTGTTTTCTATCCCCATGTCAGTCCTGACAATGCGTGGACATCCCCCAAGCTCTTGGGCCATCTCTAAGTAGTACCCAACAACAACCTTAGGGTCACTACTGGTGTTGTACGCATTCAACCTAGCATTCGTCTAGAAAACCCATCAATAGCCCCGTTGATACAGATGCCAAAGGGCTTCAACTTATCGTAGGAGTCTATGGCAAATAAAATTTGGTCCCTTGGCAAAGTAAGCCCTTTGAGACAGTCTCCGGCGTCTCCTGAGTTCTGTACTCTCTGGATCCAGTGTCGACAATATCATCCGAACATCCTCCTTTCGGATGGACATGCCCTTTTCGACGCATCTGGCGTGCATAACTTTGTAGCCATGCAGGCCTCCAGAGCCTCGGAGTCCGTCCCGGATAAAGCGCACGGCATCTTCTAGTGCATCATATCTCCGCCGAAACAGACCTTTTTTCTTTAAAATACGCTTCAAGTTAGTCTTCAAGCACATAACCACATTGTGTCTCACCGCCAAAGCCTCCAAGCATATTTTGGTAACACTTTATAATAACTACACACAATTCATCATTTATTAAGCCTTTGTTACTTATTAGTTAATGGTTTGTTCTTCATTAGTAATTTCTTATTCATCATCAGTAAAGCATTTGTTCACACAGTTATAAATAGTTTGTTCATAGTAAATAAGCCTATATCTTAAATATGTTTATACATTATTGTTAATACTTAAATGATGCAATAATATGTTTTTGATTAAGTAATATTTCCATTATTTAACAGTTGTTACATACACATGCACTAATGATTAGTTAGGGTGAGGATACATATTTTATAAACCACTTCCTAATACTATAATTAATAATTAACTCATAGTTACAAATGGTTAGTTAATGATATTTTGTGAGCTCATCTAAAGTGAGGACGTTTTATGCCTTGCAACACATTTACAAATGAGTTATAAAGTTTACACTTGCATTTATTCATTTAGCCGACACTTTCACCCAAAGCGACTTACACATGTCAATAAAATTAAAGGGCAAGGCCACATTGGTGGACGCCAGGGTTTGAACCCCCAACTTTATGGGTTACTGCATGTTAACCTGGCTCCCTATCCACTACACTACCTCTGCCCAGTGGTATTACAACAGTCAATTCAAAAATATAATATAGATATGCGTGTTTACTATGAACAAACCATTTTTAACTGTGTGTAAACATGATTTACAGATGAGAATCAATGTAGGAATAATGCTTTACAAATGAAGAATACAGCATTTAAAAATAGTTTACAGATGTTTAATAACAGTGTGTACAAGAAAACAGAAACTCTTGCATAGTTGTAGGGGTTTCTATTTGGGCCAAGGTAGTGTAGTGGATAAGGAGCTGGACTAGCATGCGAGTAGCATGAAAAGTTGGGGGTTCAATTCCTGGCTTTCACTGTTATGTCAATGGCCTTCAATTTAATTGACATGTGTACGTCACTTGTCTGCTAAATGAATGAATGTGAATGTAATCTTTACAACTCATTTGAAAATGTGTAGCAAGGCATAGAAAGTCCTCACTTTAGATAAGCTCACAAAATATCATTAACTAACCACTTGTAACCCCTGAGTTAATCATGAATTATAGTATTAGGAAGTGGTTTATAAAATATGTATCCTCACCCTAACTAATCATTAGTGCATGTGTATATTGCATAATTTATTAAGTATTAACAATAATTCATAAACATATTTTAGATATAGGCTTATTTACTATGAACAAACCATTTATAACTGTGTGTACAAATACTTTATTTATTATAATTAACATAGGAACAATGCTTTACAAATGATGAACAAAGCATTTTGTAATAGTTTGCAACTGGTTTATAATAAGAAAATTATTTCATTATAAGTGGTTGTTTCATTACTTATTAAGTATAAATCATGTACTTACAAACATATTTTTTTGGATAGGCTTATTTACTATGAACAAACCATTTATAATTGTGTGAACAAATGCTTTACTGATGATAAATTATGTATGAACAAGAAATTACTAATGATGAACAAACCATTAACTAATAAGTAACAAAGGCTTAATAAATGATGAATTGTGTGTAGTTATTATAAAGTGTTACCCATATTTATGTATGTGAACCCCATGTTAAAGTAAAACTTAATCAAGTTGAGGTTATCCATGATGTGCGAACCAACGGACCTGTGTGTCTCCTACGCCAGACTGGGAATACAGAGTCCTGCAATAGCCCACTCCAAACTATTGCGAGGGAAAGCAAAAGTATTGCATGGGAATGCAAAAACTATCGCGAGGGAACGCAAAAAGTATTGCGTGGGAACGCAAAAAGTGCGGTCTAAAAATATTGCCCACCCTGTCCCCAGGGGGGCTCCGTAGATTATTACGGAGTCCAGGAAGGGTCACGTTGGTAAATATTGTTTTTGCGTTCCCTCGTAATACTTTTGCGTTCCCTCGCAATACTTTTTGTGTTCCCTCGCAATACCTTTTTGTGTTCCTCAGGATCAGGCCCAGGTTAAAGTAAAACTCAATAAAGTCCAGGTTATCCATGATGGTGACTGCAATCCAAATGAACTGAAGGCTAATGTGAGAGGCTGGAAATACGGAGCCCTGGAAGGGTCACGTTGGTAAATATTTTTAGACCGCACTATTGCGTTCCCTCGCAATAGTTTTGCATTCCCACAAAATACTTTTGCGTTCCCACAAAATACTTTTGCGTTCCCTAGCAATAACTTTTGAGTTCCCTCGCAATACTTTTTGTGTTCTCTCCCCGAAATATTGTGCTTGACGTCATTAACATGTGAATGTGTTTTGAACGACATTGCTTGCCATTTTGCAGACAGCAGTTTGAGGAACGTTGTGTCGCGCTACCATGTTTAACAACAACTGAGCTAACATTTGGAGAAACACCCAGTCAGTAGTCAACAGCTGCTCCCTCAGCGAGCTGCGCCACATCCCATGTCGAATTGGACAAATGATACTTTAAAATCCTCACTTTAATGTTACTGTGTGAGGCTGGCAACTAATAGTTATGCCAGTTCATAAGGAGCCTCACGGCTGTGCAAGTTGCAGCAACTATTTCTCCTCTCACGGATCCCGTTCTCTTGTGAATCCATGTTGCCGTCTGCTGTGTGTGTGTGTGTGTGTGTGTGCATTGAGTTAGCTTACCCTCTCCCCAGCTCTCTCCCCACTAGATCCCACTCACTCACTGTGCGCTCTGATATGACACTGACCATGAACTTAATATAATAGGTATTCTACAGTTATGAATTATGAATTCAGGTAACGCGCTGACAGCGCTGCGTGAATGGGGACTGAAATGTACGGAGCCCAAGTTGAAACTGCAAAGCAACAACAAAAAAAATGATCCTGAGGAACACAAAAAGGTATTGCGAGGGAACGCAGAAAGTACTGCGAGGCAACGCAAAGGTATTGCGAGGGAACGCAAAAGTATTGCGAGGGAACGCAAAACTGTTGCGTGGGAACGCAAAACTATTGCAAGGGAGCGCAAAACTATTGTGAAGGATTGCAAAACTATTGCGAGGGAACGCAATAGTGCGGTCTAAAAATATTTACCAACGTGACCCTTCCCGGACTCCGGACTTTTGACCTCCCTTGAAACACAGGGCTCTGTATTTCCAGCCTCACATTAGCCTTCGGTTGATTTGGATTGCATTCACCATCATGGATAACCTGGACTTTAAGTTTTACTTTAACCTGGGCCTGATCCTGAGGAACGCAAAAGTATTGTGAGGGAACGCAAAAGTCGTTGCAAGGGAACGCAAAAGTATTGCGAGAGAACCCAAAACCAAAATATTTACCATTGTGACCCTTCCCGGGCTCCGTACTACTATTTCGGTTAAAAGAAATTCTGAATTCAGGTAATGCGCTGACAGCGCTGCTTGAATGGGGACTGAAATGTACGGAGCCCAAGTTGAAACTGCAAAGCAACAAAAAAAATGATCCTGAGGAACACAAAAAGGTATTGCGAGGGAACGCAAAAAGTATTGCGAGGGAACGCAAAAGTTGTTGTGAGGGAACGCAAAACTATTGCGAAGGATTGCAAAACTATTGCGAGGGAACGCAATTGTGCAGTCTAAAAATATTTACCAACGTGACCCTTCCCGGACTCCGGAGCCCTTAAGGGGACATGAGCAAAACAAAATCTAAAGTTTAGTTTCATGTGCTCACGTGAAAATTTCATGTGCGCACATGAAAGTTTCATGTGAAAAGGTTTTGCGTGCGCACACAAAACTTTCATGTGCTCACATGAAACTTAAGGGGAAAGTCCGTAGGAGTCGATTGTTGAGTGTGGAGTAACACGCTCTGGAAATTCACAATTTCGTCGCCGTTTTTTAAAAAAAAAGTCCAGTCCATACAACTTCATTTCAATTTCGAAAGAAATACTGGACTATGTTTTTTTTTTTAAAACTCCACACTAAGCAATCGACTCCTACGGACTTTCCCCTGAAGATGGCAGCAAAGATGGCAACATTTCCGGAAAGGTACTGGCTTGATGAAATTCATTCTGGACTCTCTAACCGACCACATAAAGACCTCGGGATACTTCGGTTTGGCTTTAGGGACCCTCTACTCACTACCACGTAAGTGTAATGTTTTTTGGAACTGTAGAAGAGGTATAAAAATAGCGTTTTGTAGCGGCGAAATGACATGCCCGCGTCACTTCCAGGCTAACGAAAAACGGTAACATTGAACTTTCTCAAAACACATCCGAATGACATGATTTGGATGTCAACTCAACGTATGTACTTCCAATCATCCGTAAATTGATCTAAAGTGCATTTTACTCTGGATAATTCCTTTAAGTCTCTGCATGAATTCACATGATGTGCAGAGCTACTGTAACAGATGAACAGAACAGAGATGTGGGTGAGAAGTTGGTGGGTACAACAATTACTAAGCAGAGAGAATTATACTATTTTTAGGCCATGCCTTTTATGATGCAGTTATATCCCCTGTGTCCTCAATTTATGAATATTTTACAGAAAAACACACAAGCCTACACCTGAATTACCACAAAGGAACCATTCAATGTCAGAATCAGAATCAGAATTTCATTTGTCATTGGACAAGTCCAATGAAATTAAAAGCTCTGCGCTTTAAAGCGCATATGCAACATAAAAAGGACATACAACAAGGCTTGAAGCCGACATACATTCACACAGTAACCTGAGTGGAGGCTAAGTGCTTAATGCATTTATTTTTGCACCACAGATGGTTGTAAAAACAGAATAAATATGCAAATGTTAAACAATAGACAGGTGCTCAGAATGGAATGCTAATAAATATTGCTCTGGCAGTTGAAGTTCAAGTAATTTACTCATAAACTGAGGCTACTCATAAAAGGAATTATAATGAAATTCTTGTGCTCAAGAGCCAGTTTTACCTTAAAGAATAAATTAAAGTAGTAATTACAAAGATATATTGTGTGTGTATGGGGGTATTGTGTGTGTACTGTAGGCCTACTGTCTCTGTGGCTTCTGGTTAGGGAAAGTTCTTACAGTCACCCTTAATGTAATCAATGCATTTGCATATGTAGCCCATTACATACTCAGTGTAATCGTTAATGTTATCAGCAGCAGTCTGAAAAACTGGGGGAGAAGATTAGTTCTTGTTCGAGTTCAACATGGTTATGGCCCTGGGGATGAAGCTTTTTCTGAGTCTGAGTCTGCCTTCCAGAGAATGGGTGTGCAACGTCTGTGATGATGTTTCTTGCTCTGCTGCTCTGAGGCAACGAGAGTTAGATGTCAGGGTGGGGAAGGGCCGGCCGGCCAGTTTCTGTGCAGTCTTTACCACTCTGTGCAGCCTTTTCCTGTCTGTTACATGTCAGCAGGCCCTCAATGCAGGCCCTCAATATTAGGTCTCCAGCAGCTTGCTGTCCAGTGTGTTCTTCCCCTCAGGAAGTGTTCGCTGCTGGGCCTTCTTGGTGACTGCCCTAATGTTCTTGGACCAGGAGAGGTCCACAGAGATGTGGGTGCCAGGAATCTTGAAGGTTTTTACCCTCTCTACACAGACACCATTAATGTAGAGGGGGTTGAGTTTACTACTGAATTAATATAAACTACTCTTGAGAGATAGGGCTGACAGATCTGTCTTTCTACACTAAATAATGCTGTTTATGATGTCTGATGTAACATCAAATCACATTTCACATGTTTAAGTTAATAATTTTCTAGATAATTCCACATCACTGTATTCTAGTGTCAATAAATAATAAACACACATCCTCCTTGACTATTGTTATATGTTCAAATGTTATCAAGATCAGCTCCTCAATGCTATCTCAGTAGAAAAGCAAACATTTGTTTCACTCTCCCCTTTCAGGTGAATTTCGTCATTTCGCATAAGAAATATCCCCTCCTTATAGACCGCCCATGGTTTAAAACGTTTATTGTTTTTGTTGATATTGAACACATATTTGCAATGCATTATCCATTTTCAGGGATTAAGACCGTTTTATAAACTTGCTTGCTTACATAGTCACTACCTTGCCTTGTTCTCAATGAACAGAACCGTATTTTATCACAGTGCCTCCAGCTTTGTGCATCGCCTGTCACGATTTCAGGATCTGTTGGTAGGTTATTTACTGTATATTCACTTACGTAATTTGCATTTGAATAGTTTGCCTCTTTTAGAACATATACAACAGAAATATGTGATGTACATGTAAGATAAGGTAAGATAACTTTATTTATATAAGGCATTTTTGCAATGTAAACCACTAGGCTATAGAGGAGAGCTGTTCACATCACATGTATTCTACAACTGTATGTAGAAACGCATACAGAATGTTCAGAAGAATAGTTTAAGATAATCATTTTCAAAACATTGAATCTTAAATTTAAAATTAATGTCTGTTTTTGGTAATGTAATTAATGCAAATGTGAAGATGTTGCTTAAACAATAATCAAGTTGTTCAGCCTAACCAAATATAATGTTTCTGTGCACAAATGCACAATGAAGATGTTTCTTGCATAACATGGAACCTGTTTGAATAAAACCTACTCATAATCTTTAATTGATCAGACATGGAGGTAGCACTATGTGGCCTATGGTTTATCATCAGGGTCTGTTTTAATAAATAGTGGGCATAATGAACTGATAGCAGACATGAAAGCCACAATCTTAGGTTAATCATTTAGTTGCATGAATTGCAAGATTCTTTAAAAATGTGACTAGTGTAAACCTACATTTTTTGAATGCAATTTTGAAACATCAATCACTGTTGTATTGAATTAAAGCATACATTTATAGATTTTTTTGTTACTGTTAAGCATGTTACTGCAGTACTGCCTTTGTAACACCAGGTGGTGTTATACCAGAGTTTGTCTCAGCCGCTTTGGTGCATTTCTCAGAGCTGAAATTCTCAAAACTTCATGTTCATCCTTCACATCATCTGACTTGGGCACATTAAAAATCAATTTCTCATTATTTTGAAGAAACAGCAAATGATGTTGCACATCCATGCAGTTATTTGTAATCAAAACCTTACCAAAACATTGCAGATTAAATAGTACATTCTGATGGCACTGACATTGTCATAAACTAAGGCTTTTGAGCAAATGATAAGCTTTTGTAGGTAATCCACTGTGGTGCAGTTTGTACAAATTATTTTGAGAAATGTTACGTATTATTGTGCACACATTAATGATTCTAGGAATAAATTAATTTGATTCAAGAAATGCGCCAAAGCGACTGTGAAAAACTGTACAACAGGTATTTGATCACAATCATGTTTGGGGTTGCACAATGCACTATTACAGTAGTATTTGTAATTATAGCAAACTGACTTAATTTCATGTATAAAATATAAACGTCAGATATCACATAAATCTTAATGAAAGCTGCAACAAAGAAGAAAGCAAATGGCTTTCTGTGAAGAAGTGAAAGACTGAAAAACTGACCTCCCTTTATTTACAGGGAATTATTGCACTCAAAATGAATGAAACCCAGAACATCAGTATGGACATTTATTCAGCCAAAGTTCCCAAGCTCTACTTAGATGGACCCTACATTGCTGCAGAGCTGGTCATTGCAACTGTCTCCACAACAGGGAATTTCCTGGTCTGCCTTGCCGTCAAGCTAAACAAGAGGCTCCAAACTGTCACCAATTACTTCCTGGTGTCACTTGCCGTGGCTGACTTCTTTGTAGGAGCCCTGGCCATCCCCTGTGCCATCCTAACAAACCTGGGCGTGCCTTACCACAACCTGTATCTCTGCATCCTGATGCTCTCAGTACTCATCATGCTTACCCACACATCCATCTTTAGCCTACTGGCTGTGGCAGTGGAGCGCTACATAGCCATTCTTCTACCCCTCCACTACCAGAGGATTATGAGACCCTGTAATGCTAGACTGATCATACTTGTCACTTGGGTCTTGGCTTTCCTGACCGGCTCCATACCTCTGATGGGCTGGCACAAGACCCCACCTCAGTCCAGCCACTGCTTCTTCGACTGCTTCATCGACTTGACCTATATGGTGTACTTCAACTTCTTTGGCTGTGTGTTGGTGCTCCTGGTGGTGATGTTCATCATCTACGGCCACATCTTTGCCACGGTGCGGCGGCAGATGAGGCGCATCACTACGCTCCAGACTGCTGGCGAAGTCCCGGCGAGCCGAGCCGCCAGCGTGCGCCGTGAGGTGAGGAAGGCCACGTCCCTCTTCCTGCTCCTCTTCCTCTTCACGGTCTGCTGGGTGCCCATGCACGTAGTCAACTGCTTCCTCCTGTTGTGCCCACGGTGCACTGTGCCAGTGCCCATCATGCTCATGGCCATCATCCTCTCCCATGCCAACTCGGCCTTTAACCCCCTCCTCTACGCCTATAGGATGAAGTCGTACCGCCAGACCATCAAGAGCGTGTTCCGGAGCTGCAGAGCGACTGTCAAACCCGGAGAGTAGCAGAGGAAATGGAGACACAGCCAAAAAGACCACTGCTTAAATGTGTTATGAAGACTTACTGAGGAGAGATCCCTTTTAAAGGTGCCATGTGTAATATCCGCCAAAAAATCAATTCATACTCCACATTCCATAAAAAGATGGAGGCAGTATACCTCCAGAAAGTGAGTTGGTCTACCCTAGAGTAACATCCGAGAAACGTGTATTGCAGTTTGGCTGGCGGTTATGTTGCCCGCATACCGCCTCCCATGGCCGAAGCTGGTATTATGACACCTGTCGGGCTGTGGCTAGTAATTTAGCATGCTAATTCTGGTTGATATCTCTGCAGCACTATACCTTGCCATTTTTTTTAATGACATCATCGCCCTTATTTCTTCTCATTCTTTTGATGCGTGTAGCTCATTTTTTTTATATTTTTACCTCAATTCTTACACATGGCACCTTTAAAGTGTTTCATTCGAAGAGATTTGGACACATTCAATTTGTAAAAAATGAGTTTGCCAAAAGTATATTCTTTCATGAAGAATACTTCAAGACGAATATTAATGACAGGTCACATTTTACTTTGTATATTTATTTGTAAAGACACATAATTTTTGCAAATAGGATTATTTAATAATTCATTAATTCATGTCTGATAAAATTGCCATTGTTAACCGGTTGATATGTGTAATAAATATTACCATATGTGCTCAAATAAATCTATTTTAAATAAAGAGTTCAGTAATCAGTGTTGTTCAGTAATCGCTGTTCTAATGTGAATAAGCTGTCTACTACTGTAAATACTTAACTATGTAGTACTGCATGTAGGAGTATGTGACATTTTGATGTACAATGAATAAAAATATTTTCATTCTGAATGTTTCAATGTATTATCTCAATGGAATCATTGCACATTACATAACATCCAGGTGGACTGACGCAACTCTTGTATTTAGTTAAGACAAACAAAACAGCAAAGTACAAAGGTGGATATAAGGTGTATGTCTTTTTTGTGCTAAGGACATGGCAGAAGGCTGGGACTTTCTGCACCATGCATGATCCACTTCTTTTCCAATTCAACTCTGTGTCCAGCATACACACACACACACACACACACACACCTGGTTTGTGGCAGACATCACACACTCACTCGCAAGCACACACACACTGTGCGAGATCTTGAAGCGGCTGTAGCTCTTCAATCCACCACGTGTTGTTTAAACTTGGACAGCCCAGGGTGTAAAGGTACCAGGCTTTGCATGAGGACACTGAAGCAGAAACAGAAACAGAAACACACCATAGACATATACAAAACATCATCAGAGCATTCATCAAAGACAGCAATAAAAAAATGCACAGTATGTTTCAATGAATGCTATAGCAAACCATTAGCTTAGCTCTTACAATAAACTCTAGTAACCTATTACATAATTCATGTGAAAGTTATTACTCAGTAAGAGACGTACCAGTTTTGTGAATCGGTCTTCACAGGCATTGCGGATCCTCTCAGGGGTGGCAGGGCTGTCCAGTCTGAATGGGCCACACAACCCTGACTCTGCCCGGGCCGCGGCAACGGCCTCTTTGATGGCGTAGAACACAGAAGCAGCCAGGAAGAGCGGTGGCTCTCCCACAGCCTGTTCAGGAATAGGGCGGAATATAAGAACTATAGAACTAGAACAGCTTTCATTTGTCCAAATTAAAGTATCAAAGTCAGAGAGTGTTAGAAAATACAAAAGATTGTATTGCTACAATTATTTTTTTTTAGTAAAATGGGCTAAATGATCAAATATGGCAAGGTTTTCTCCTTGACTAATGCTTGACTATTATGGCATCAATATATCCTCCCTGATATTGTGTGCATTCCTGAATGATCTTTCCTGACATTCTGGCTGTCCTTGTTTTTCATTTTTGCCTAATGATCATCAAATGTCTATTACATTTATCTTTCATCCATGATCCTATCAATGAGGTCCATACGAGTTCAGTTTTTCAACCCCTCTACCTTTGAGGAGAAGATGGCCCTCTCATTGGGGGCGTCCCTCAGCAGAGACACGCTCAGTTGGGTGGGGATGTCTCCGAAGGCAGGGATCTTGTACATGCCGGGGCCACGGGTGAAGAGGTAGCCCTGGGGGGAGTAGCACAGCTCCTCCAGAGTGAACAGGCCCACGCCCTGCATGAACGCTCCCTCCACCTGATCAGCGGAGAAGCCACATCATCCACATCCACATCAGTCATGTAAACCACTGCTGCTCAACTCTGCTTACTTGTGTAGTCAGACAAAGTGTTGATGAAATACGTATTAGGCTAATATATTAGATAAGGATATTTCAAAGATGGGATATGAGAAAGATGATACTAGAACATGAACATCAGGTTTTAATCATCAGTCATGTAAAGTTATTGTAAAGAAGCAAGAGTTTGTTTATTGAAGGATAATAATGTTGTAACTGCACCTGTCCAATGTCTAGGGCTGGGTTGAGACTTTTACCAACATCCATCACTATAGAGGTGTGCACATTCTAAGAGACAAAGGGATAGAGGACTGAAATCAAAAACAGTAAAACGATACAGTAGCCTTGCTAGGTATTTAAACCCACATGAATTGTGAATATATTGTGAATATTTGTTTTCTCCTATACTTTCCGCCATGCTTACAGTAAATAGCATGGACATTTTCAGGGAGATACAACACTTCATATACTGTATCAGGGACTGATAAGGGATTCTGTTCATGTTAACGAGACAACTGACCACCACCTTATACCCAGCCATGTCTCCGGTCACCAAAGGTGACATGCACCAGTGTGTTACCTTATGGCTTCCTGTCAGACAGTCAATCTCCACCTCTGAGCAGGCTACACCGTAGCTGAAGTAATTAAAGGGTCTTCCTGAGTTACTCTCAAAGTCATAGCCCAGGTCAGGGGTCCTGCAATGCAAAGTAATACTCCATCATAAGTTCTGAATTCAACATTACACCATCATTGGAATGTGCAGAATGGGATGATCACATGTGGAACAATCAATGCAAGATGTATAACTCACTTGTAAAACCCGTTTGCTGACAGGTTGACCCTGTCAAAGTATGCAGATTTAACCTGTAGAAAAGCATACAATAATAGCACACAACTCATAAAAGATTCCTTGTAACATCACCTATAACTGCTATATACTGTAAGTCACAATCAATTAATACATATGAATTAATAGTAATTAAAACAAGAATTACCAACACATTTTACACCAATATTACACTACTGACCATTCGATGCCAGATACAGCACATGGCAACAGTAATATCATGGCGCCAAGATAAGGACTACCTCCACATCTACCATGTTAGCTAATCCACCATGGAGGCTAATAGAGTGTGCTGTACTTGTGCCCAGTTTTTGTGATGCTAAGCAAATGAGTATAATCGACTGTCACTGGATGGGACACCAGTCCATTGCAGGTAAACCCCTGGCTGAAGCAGGTGCATCTATCCGGGCTCAGAGATAAATATTCATTACGGGTCACTGACCCAGTCTTCCCAGGTGCCTGTGGGGTTCTTGGCCTTGTATGGCTCTATACGCTGAAGTAGTGTCTGGCATGCGTTCTGGAAGAGAGGAGGGAGCATCATAATATTACACAAAAGCTAGACAATGAGTCACTATTAAAACCAATGATATGTAGACGTCTTATCTTGAAATATCAATATTCACAATAAGTGATTATTATGGGATGCCTTACGTGAACAGCCATGCCGTTGAGGTCAGATGAAGCGGAGGCTGCGGTGGGGCTGGTGTTGGGCACAGTGCTCGTACTGGTCTCTGTGATGTGGATCTTAGAACTGGGGATTCCCAGTGTCCTGCTGGCAACCTGAACAGCCACAAAAAATGCACCAGTATTAGTGCAGGAAACAACCAGGGCCACTGGGAGAGATCCATTTCCTTTGACCTATAGTGCTGAGGAGTCACCTCATGTGCTGAGTTCATGCAAAGGACAAGGCAAACCAAAAGTTGCAAAATGATCCTGTGTCCCTTGTTATGTCATTTCCAAACATGTTTGCACTAGGCTTTCTTCCTGGGTGCTCCTTG
The DNA here is from genome assembly GCF_018492685.1 of Alosa sapidissima. Classification (NCBI taxonomy): domain Eukaryota; kingdom Metazoa; phylum Chordata; class Actinopteri; order Clupeiformes; family Clupeidae; genus Alosa; species Alosa sapidissima. Next base: position 3,940,648 of record NC_055975.1, read on the forward strand.
TTGGTGCCACCCCCCCCCCACCCCCCAATTCCAATCCTCCCCCACCTTTCTTATGCAGCCCTTGCCACTTAATCTACTAAACCCCTCTTCTACTGCACTTTTTACCCCCCCCCCCCCCCACACTTTGCACAAATAGGCTGACACCAGACATAATTTCACTGCATTTCTTACTTCCAGTAACTATATGCATGTGACAATAAACTTCCTTGTATCCTTGTATCCTTGTATCTTCCTGGACCATCCTAGTCCCTATCCTGTAGTTATATTCTTATAATCTGGAATCTCACATTATATGTTGTCCAATAGCAATACATGTTTTTATTGGAATCCCAGTATCTCATTGAATGCCATAACTTCAATGTACTCACATCTAACAGGAATGTTAAAGTTTCATCTCATAATCTTTCTTTAGCTACCTTTTAGTATTTACCTACTTTAGTATGGATTCTGTCTCACAATGCAGGTATGTTTTCTGTCGTTACCTGGACCATCTTAGTGTGCAGACCCTGTCCCATCTCAGTTCCTCCGTGAGTCAGCAGCACTGATCCGTCTGTGTAGATGTGAACCAAGGCTCCTGCCTGTTATTGCACCAGTTGGACACATGAGAACACAAAATCACAAACTATTTGTCTTTAGCAGTATGCAGACTAGAAACCAAACTCACACACATGGCTCTGATCAAGAAAACCTGACATCAAAATCAATAAATCATCATAACATTTGTGTTAAAAAGTTTTTTTAAGTGACCTGGTTGAGGAAGACAGCAGTGAAGCTGATGCCAAACTTGGTGGGGATGATGCAGAGACCTCTTTTGGTCCAGCGGTGCTGCCTGCGAGCAGAAAGAGGGAGCTCAGCAGTGTAAAAGCAGTGACCAGGTCCATTGTGTCTTACGAGGTGTAACACACATTATTCACTTTGTATAACTGGTCTGGCAGGAACTTTTGGATGCAATATTTTTTATAGAAAGGCTGCAACAGAAGCTAAATGAGTCAAATTAATTCAGTTTCTTGTCTCCGATGTAGATAAAGTGCAGTCTCTCTGTCAATCATCACCATGGCCAACAGACCCGTGTGTGTGCCAACACACAGAGTAACTAAATGTTCCCCGCCACTTACTTATTAAACTTCTCCACATCTGCCTTCCGCCACTTACTTATTAAACTTCTCCACATCTGCCTTCCGCCACTTACTTATTAAACTTCTCCACATCTGCCTTCCGCCACTTACTTATTAAACTTCTCCACATCTGCCTTCCGCCACTTACTTATTAAACTTCTCCACATCTGCCTTCCGCCACTTACTTATTAAACTTTTCCACATCTGCCTTCCGCTGGTGATAGTTTGATATTTCCAAACACTCTTCCCAACAGCGGTCAATGGTGAACTGCTGCAAGCACTGGTTGAATGGAGTCAGATCTCCCTGCTTGTAGAGATTCAACCTCCTCACCTGTTATAATACAATAATTAACACAATTACTTGATGCCTGTTTGAAAGGTACAGTATATATCTGGAGTTTGCAATGAGAACTGATGTGTGGAAAATATCTCTGTACTGTCATACTACACAACGCTAGTCAAATGTATAAAATTAGCTTTATAATTCAAATCTTGTTGCATGCTAGATTTGGAAACATAAGGATGTTGTAAAGCTGGTATGAAAGTACCATAAAACACTCCTAAAACACAGAGTGTTTAACACCTAAAACAGAGTGATATTTTTTTACTATGATCTGGAGATTTACCTATTGTGTTTCTCCAAGGCAGGCTTTTTATGTTTATGATTCACAAAATAACAACAATTTCAAACTGTAACATAAAAAACTATTACCCACAAACCATGACTGTAAGGAGAGTTCATTAGAATAATAGAATACAAGTCTTTTTAGGGCCTGTGTCCACTAATCACGTATTTTGCGATGATAGCGCCCTCAACCGCATTTTCAGAGCGCTTCGGTCAAGTGTTTATTGCTTCTAGGTTACTGTCGTCGAGAAAAAAGTAACATTGACGCTGTTCTAAAATTGAACAGATTTCAACTTTCAGCACTCTGAGCGCTGCAGAAAAAAATGGTCAACACTGAACTTCATCTATGCCAATTTACCTCTGTTATAAATTCTTGTTATAATCCTATATCAATATTGTTCTTGAGATGCTATGATGACTTCTTCAAAACCATTTTCAGATGGGCCGTTGAGCATTCATAATATGTTCATAAACATTGGCAGTCACCTCTTCAGATGGCAAGCCACAGGCTAGTGCCACGTCACTTATCCAGCTCTCTGCCACCATCATGCCCTGGGGTCCTCCAAACCCTCTGAAGGCCGAGTTGGAGGGCAGGTTGGTTTTACACATGTAGCCTGTGCCACACATGTGTGGGATGTTGTAAGAGTTGTCCATATGAAACAGGGCCCGTTCCATGATCTAAAACAAACACAGGGATAAGGACACATGCAGTAAGGGCACTTTTATACCTCAGAAACTACCTCCTTGTTTCAATAAAAAAGAGTTTTTTTTTCTTTGACAGCAAGGCTTAGACTAGATTCACCCAAAATCAGAATCTAGGTAGGTATAAGGTATTATAAGGAAGTGGCCAAGCTTTGGTAAAACATGGAGAAAGTCCAAACTGTCCCAGAAGTGTTCTTACACAGAACAGGACAATCTCATCTTTTCTACTTACAAGCATGCAGCACAGACAAATCATGGAAAGCAATTCCATGGAGGACTTTCTATGCAGGAGGCTATGCATGAATATAAAGGTAGCTACTAGCTAACATCTGAAACTATCTCAGCAAGCAGCCGCATAAGAGGGCCTAGATGGAGGGAGGAAAGAGTGTTGAGTAAAAGATGTGATACGTACGGATAATGAAAGATCCAAAGAATTCCCAGCATTGCTGTAAAATGTCATCTCTACAGCTCTGACTTTTCCTGACTTCATATAGCCAACCTGGGAAGCAAATGGATATTTCAGATTAGTGATATGGTCTGGGAAATTTAGATTAACAGTGAATCCTTGCTAAAACAGATTCATTTTCTAGGGCAGTGTGTATCACTGTATATATAAGTAAAATGAAATAAAAGGCAGTATTCTACTGATGATGAAAACGAGAACATCTAACCTTGTAGCGACCAAAAAATGGGTGTCGACCACCAGTAACAAGCATATCCTCATCTCTGTCCAACATGCAGCGAACAGGTCTTTTGACTCTAGGTAGAAAACATCAAAAAACAATATAATTCCATTTCTCAATTCAATGTCATAATTTACGTTAATATCTGTAAACATACAGACATGACATTATAGCACAATCCAAAAGTGCGTACTTCTGTGCTGCGATGGCCACCACTGTTGAAAGGATTGTACTTCTACTCTCCTTGCCACCGAAGCCGCCGCCCATTCTCTTTACACGACACACAACCCGATTGGCTGGCACCCCAAGTGCCTTAGCAACCAAGGTCTAAGGAATAAAGCACCATTTAAAATATTCTAAACTAACACCTACATTAGCAGTATTCTCTATAATTATAATGCAGAATAAAAGTGACAAAATGAGGTAAATATGTGAGGCATGAGATATGAGTTTTTGAGAAAATGTGTTTTCATACACACATGCTCTAATGCTCTAATGTCATGACAGTCATGGCTGACCTGTGTTTTAGTGGCGGCTTGTGTGGACACAAAAAGCTCCATCTCCCCGTCCTCACCCCGAGGAACAGCCAGGGTGCAGTTGGTCTCCAAGTAGAAATGCTCTTGGCCTCCAATGTGAATCTCCCCTGTGGTGGCCCAAACGCAATAGATAGATAGATACTTTATTGATCCTCAAGGGGAAATTCAAGGCTCAAGGGGAAATTCAAGGTTAATACGTTCAATTCAATACGTTAGGCCTTAGCGATTCTCCCTTGGGTATGTGCACACGGACGATTGCAAACACCAAGAAATTGTGGCAGTTGTTCTTATCATACTAGTTTGCTTACACACACACACACACACACACACACAGAGAGAGAGTGCCTTTCACATTTATTGGCATTCCTGGTAAAGTTGAGTAAAAAGAGGTATAACAAAATCATCTTTTGGTGATTTATCTTGGTCTCACAATGCAAACAATGAGGAAAAATTCCAACCTTGAAGGGAAGGAAGCAAGTTTGTCACATTACCAGTTGATTGGAAATGTTTAATTATTGTTTTAACTGTAAATATGGGCTGGTGGTAGCACAGTGGCTAAAGAACTAGGCTAGGATGTACTAGCCTGAAAACGTGTGGGTTCAATGGCCGGCTTCCACCGTCCTGCCCTTGAGCAAGGCATTTAACCCCAAGTTGTTATGGGGAGACTGGTCCTCGTAATATAACTGACAGATGAGTGAGTCGCTTTGGATAAAAGCCTCTGCTAATTGAATAAATGTAAATGTATATGTTCATCCGAGTGCCTACAGTTTATATTGGGAGGCAGTTAAGCACAAACATTGTTCACTTTGTGTGTCTTTATTAGTAGTGAATGTTTTCTCACATGTACTACACTGTAACAAGGCATCCACATACATCTTACTACAGTTATACATACAAATGCCATTGTTAAATTATGATTTTTTCTGTTAGCATTCAGTAACATAAAAAAAATACATATATGAGTTAAATGTCAGTGGTGGCTTATATCCCATTTTACCCCTTTGATGCATGGTGTCCACAAACGTAGACAGTTAAATATCTTCTAAATATTACACAGCTCTTCAGAGTGCTGCAGAAAGTTCCATTCACATGAATGGGCCTTCCCAACGTTCGAAGGTCTGTTAAATCTATATAATCACTGTTCTAAAGTATATAATGACCGCTGTCAAGGGCAACGTGTTCTGTGCTTCTGAAGTACGTTCGCTTATTGCTATTGAATTTCATTGAAAGTGGATTAGGCTACACCATTAGGCCATCTTGAGAATAAGAGACTTGAGACTTCACTGCTAACGATCATCCTCCACAACCATGAGGATAGGTAGGCTAAACGGTCGTTCGTCGCCTTTTTGCTTCTTATTGTAAAACCAACTATTAGGGCATACACAAGTGGTCGGCATCCCAGTCAATATTTGATATTAAAATTTCAATTTTGAAGCTATTTGTAACTATGTGTAACCTATGCAACCCGACTGTTGTAGGCTTGCACTCTGCAGTGCCTTGCCTACCATTCTTGTCTACCACTCTAGTTGTAAACAAACGGTGACGTAACATTAGAATGGAGGTGCAAAACCTTAATATCTTTATACTGCTGACAAACTGACGGTTTTATGAGTTCACTGAACAAAGATTATGGAAATTAAACACCACTTTTCCATCAGAAACATATTTGTAAAAGGCATAACTGGTATGATATGGAACATTAACAGAATATAGAATCAAGATGAACAATTTCATCTACAGTATAGACAGGTCTGTAGCTCAGTAAGTAGCACTTCACTCTTAGACACAGAAGACCTGGGTTCAATTCCTGCTCACTGCAGCAATTTTGAAGGTGCATTTCTCACAGCTCCCAAGCTAGATAGATAGATGTAGTTAGTAGATATATAGAGATAGAAGGTTGGGCTTGTAGAACTATAAGTTACATGGTCCTCGCTTTAGATTGGGGGGCTGCAAATTTTACTACAAATAGGTAAGAAAGGTCTTATAAGCGTATTAGTTATCCACCTCTTTGTGTAACACCATTAACAAGCATTAACAAGCTGCTTGTTAACACTTACAAGCTGCATGTTAACTGTTAACAAATATGCTTGTAAGTAACTTAAAACGCTGCTTATTAACACTTACAAGCTGCATGCTAACCGTTAGATAATGTTATTAAAGGATAACAACAGTTAACTAACTGTTAGTAATGAATTGTTAACTGCTTATTATGCACTGTTAATACCTAATAAGCACATGTTATTCTAAAGCATTACCCAATCTTTCATATTTGTATCTAAACAACGTCAAACTTGGCACTGCACTTACTTGTGCCCGTAGCAAGACACCTGGCAAGTTTAAAGTATTTCGGACGAACGGTTTGACAGATATGCGAAGAACAGACAGAAAGAAATTCCTGTAAGTTGTAGATAGGTAGATAGATATTATATTATATTATATTATATTATAACAAAATTGTACCTGTTTTAGTCAACTTTATCAGAGCAATCCTTGTGAAATATCACAGTACCTTGATGAATGTGATCTGACTCTTTGAATCCTTGAGAAACATCTCCTTTTTTTATAGTCCGTACTGGCTGGTAGAATGACTGGCTTTCAATGGCGTCCTGTTTGAGGGTAGAAAAAATGAAAATCTGAGGGTGGAAAATCTGAAATGTGGAAATGTATTTAACCTCATCTCCTGATTTGGATGAATACCATCAATTTAGTATCTGAGTAAATGTTCGAGTGAAAACCAGTTTACATAACACTGACACAGCATGGTAGGAAACTAGCAGTTTCACAGCAACAAACAGAGCCTTACAGAAGAGAACATCAAACATACATTAGAAGGATCATTAGAATGACTCTCAATACATATGGTGGTGTACTGTATGTGTGTGTGTGTGTGTGGGAGGGGGGGTGGGGTGGTGGGGGGGTTGGGGGTGTGCACCAACCTGGATGGTGACAACAGGTTTCATCTCCTCATAGGAGATTTTCACGGCTTTAGCTGCTCTCTGGGCGTGTGCTTGTGTGTCAGCAACCACCGCTCCCACTATGTGACCCACACATGTGACCTAAAACACACACACACACACACACACACACACACAAACAGAAGGGGGATAGCCATGCTAGCATCATTATAACACATCATTTTACTACTCAATAGTCACATTTGGTAAGAATGACTTGGCAGATACAACTATGTGAACCTATAGAGAAAACCCGCTTCTGCTTCTACGATAAGTAGGTTAGTCCATAACTTAGAGAATACTGCACTAAATTCACAATTGTAAAGATTGATATATATATATATATATATAGATAGATAGATAGATAGATAGATAGATAGATAGATAGAGAGATAGATACTTTATTCATCCCGAGGTAAATTTTTGAATCTTCTTTCTTTAGATCTTACTGATGAAGGAAATAGAAAATTTTAGAAGATGAATAACTGCACTACTGATTGCAATATAAAGTATCTAAAGGACCGTTTAAATCTTTGATTAACTGTTTGCCAGGAATAACAAAGTCAGGTGAGGAACATGGCATACTAGCATGTCTTCATACGTGTCAGTGTTTAGAATAGCATCACTCACTCAACAAAAGAAGCTGAGACTTTTTATACAATGTATTAATTCAATTAGTTAATTATTGGCAATAAGTGTTTTTGTGACCATACAAGATAGAAGATATGTAAAATCACCAGTTAGCATTGAGGTTTAGGAGGAAAGTACTCTAATGCTTAACTCACACATTTGTCTCGCTCATGACAGTTCTGGTCACGTTTCATGAATGCGGGCCATTCATGTGAATGTGTGTCATGTGTAACGGCTGGCCATTCAAATCACTGAGTCATTTGTGTACACAAAGAAATTGATTTTTTCACAGCATGTGATTTTCACGACATGCCCCCTCCCTTTCCACCACTGGTGCTTGCAAAATGTAGTGTGAAACGGCCCGGGATGTTACCGTGTCCTTCGCTAGGACGGTCTCGTCATAGACCACTGGCCCGGTCATGTTGCTGCCACGAATATCCTCAAAGGACACAAAGGTGACTACTCCAGGAACGGCCAAGGCCTCTGCTGTGTCAATGGATCTGATGACCACACAGAGACAGGGTTCTCAATAAGTCATGGGATGCACAACTCCTATTTTCCGCTTTTGTTTTCTTTGTTTTGCTGATGGTATTTCAAACACCGGCATTGCACCACCAACAATTTCACAATTCAGAATTTCTGTTCTGTTCTATCTCAGACAATTCCTCTGATAGCTTTCAGTTTTTAACATACTGTTAGGTAGTGAGAGGAAGGGTGGGTTTTTGTTGTGGATATCTGACACACATAATAAGCATCTGCCCTGATAACACTGTGGTTTCACTTTGGGTTTCAGCTCATAACGGAGACAGCTTAAACACACTAGGCTACATGCTTGAACTCACTTGATATGTGCGTATGCTTTAGTGCTGGTGACCAGAGCAAGGTGGAGCTCATTTTCATAGCAGGGGATGTCATCACAGTAGATGGCCTCCCCAGTGGCCTGCTTCAAGGCAGAGAGGTGCATTATGGGCCGTCCGATGACATCGTCGGCACTCTGTCCAGGAGGCACTGTCTGAAGAAGGCATTTTTCAAAAGTTCAGTGAGAAATGGGGGATCATTTTTTTAAAGTGGAATCTAGGTTTAATCATTGGTTATTATTAAGTGCATCCAGGTTTAAACATTGGCTATCAACCTTCTTTTCTGGACTAAGACATTACTAGCGCTAAAAAAGCTTAACAGGTGGCCAAACAGATGCACTTGTTGTTGTAACCATGAAGCCAATGATTAATTCTGAAAGTTACAAGCCTTACAAGCAATATTTCATTCATTTCATTGAAGAGATATTGGAAGATTATTTAGAGTTTTTCAATGTTCCTGAAAGGAGGGAGAATAGTGAGAGATATTCCATAGCCAGTGCTTTACCTGGTAGAGTTGGACACTTGAGGGAGATTCTGGGTGAAAGATCTCTGTGGCACTGCTGTAATCTGGCCGCACATCCTCCACAACCACTCCCTGTATAAAAATGAACACAACATGAGGATCTACATTTTTAACATATTAAAAAAGGATCTTTTACTTTCAAACCAAAGTTGTTTTTGGTCTGTTATTTTCAGTGTCAGATATATAACATATAACATATATGCTATAACATATCAGATATAACAGATCAGGTAATATATTATATTATATGGTTCTTCAGAATTCTGATGAAAATTCTTCTACAGAAGTTTGACGAAGTGGTCCAATAATGACGGACTGGCAGACAATACAATAAGGGTCAGATGTTCACCGCAAAACACGTGCACTTTTATGGGCAGTTTTCGTACATACAGGGGAATATCTAATTAGGCACATGTTACGCTTCTCCTCCCATCTTTTTACACAAAACTCCCACTTTCCCTTGACCCTCCTATGAATGCATCTGCATGACGCGGAAAAGGGCAAATTGCCATTCTCAGCTCTCCTGAAACCAGAGCACTCACATCCTGAGCCAATTTATGCTGGACAGTCAGGTAGAACTTGAAGAAGAGGCTGATGGTCAGGGTGCATCTGTAGGTCACCATCCCTCCTGGGACCGACGGAGCTAGAGCCATTTCCTCAGCCAAGGACATACAGGCATCCTCCAGCAGCCCCTCACTCCAAGGCCTGGACAGCAGGGGTCAGACTCAGATCACATTCATAAGGGCTACATTTGTGTCATGAATACAGATGAGTCTTGCTGTTCTGACCATAGTAATGATCAAATAAGCCAGAGACCATAACTGCAGTCAGAATGGCTAACAACACCAAAAAAATCAAAACAAAACGACCCATAGAAATGTATATGTTCATTTGTATAGCATCACTGTCAACAGACATAAGTAAAGTTGACATACCTTCCAATGAGTTTGTTGCTGGTGGCTTTAGCAAGGACAGTGGTAGGAGCCATTCCTCCATAGCTGAGCTGCAGATCTTTCACGATGTTGGAGCCCTCTTGAAATGCCACGTTCATCCCACAGGTGACAATGGCGATGTCATCCTCTCGACGGGGAGACTGTTTGAAGGCAGAGAAGTACTGGCCCTGCAGCACATACAGTAAACACATAAGTTACAATCTGAGGTCACTATGTACACACATACTGTACAGTGAGATAAAGAATGTCTTATTCTAACAGAAACATTTGTGAGATACACAATGTTATGTGTATTATTGCAACCTTCACCCACAGCTGATTCTATGTCTTACATGGTTGATTTAGTAATGCTACAATCCATGTACTGTATGCACAAGTAAACATTAAATCAAGTAAAACATCTGAGGGACTGAGGGGAGATCAGCCTTATAGGTAACACTTTACGGTAAGGGTGCATGAATTATCATGAATTAATTAATTTATTAATTAATTCATGATTAAAGTAAAGTGCTACCAAGTTGGCATTACACTTGTAGGGGTAGAGATTGTTTGGACACGTTCCTCCTGGTAGTGAGGCTGAGGTTGGTTTGTTTCTGAGTTTTGAGTTTTGAGAATTGGTTTGTTTGAAAGAACATGCCAACTTTGTGGGAAAAAAGCGTATTTGCCCTCTTCATGAGCTTGCATGTTTGACCTTTTTTGTGTATGGGATCTCAATTGACAACAGAATCTCTTCAGGCTTCAGGGCAGTTTTCCTGTAGCCTGGGAAGAAGCTACCATCCATCTCAACCACACGTGTTCCTCCTGCAACAAGAAGTTCTTTGGTTTATGAGAGGTCATGTCACTAACTAACTGTACATGTCTAAGCCTTTTGGCATGTAATGAGCCAGTCTGTCTTGGCCATAAAGATTACCACATTCACATAAACACACTCCCAATATCAGTAAAAGGGATTACTGTAAATTATCAGTGTTGTATACCTGGGTTGTTTTGCAGGTTTGGGCATACAGTGAGTTCAGTTCATAAGCAGGTCATAATGCACCAAGTTGTAAATAATTAACTTTCTTGAATAGTTGACTATATAGTTAGAATAGTTAACACTAGAACATTATCTTTATTCAGCAACACATGACAGACTTCAAAACAATCAATTACATTGGATGTGGCACAATGCTTCAGCACTCCTCCACCCCACCATTAGACATTTCTACAGTATAGAGTCTGTGTGCACACATCTAGTCAGATATCTATAAATGTCTAGAAATATTTACAGTTCACAGTCCCGCTAATTTCCTGACCCAGAGAGCAGCGCAGAGTTTATGAGGCAGGACTGCCCACTCTCTGGCCCTATCCTATCACTTGTGTATATCAGTGCGCCACCTTATCAGTGCAGTTTATATAAATGATTACCCACCCACTGCCATGTGTGGGCTAAGACAAAACACAAAAACACGGCTCACCGCACCTTTGGACATGAGGGTTAACTTGCACGCTGCAGCCATGAATACAGGGTTGAGGTCAGAGATGGGGCTGGCTGTCATAATGTTTCCTCCAATGGCCTGGAGAGAGACGGGGCACATATGACCACATAACACTAAACTGTTGTGCTATGTATCAAGTGATAAAGAATTTAGTTTGAATTAGTTTGGAGAAGTGCTTCAGTGACGTACCGCGACGTTTCTGATCTGCTGACCAGCGAACCAGCGCAGCTGCTCCAGCACGGCCTTGAAGACCTCGGTCTGGTGCGCGGGCAGCTTGGACACTGCCGCGCGCAAGACATCCCCCAGCACTGTCAGTGTGCAAGAGGCCCCGAACACGATCCCTGTGTCACAGAAATGCAAAGACGAAGGAAAATCTGAACGAACAGTACACAACAGTCATGCGTACTAACACAGACATGGCAAACAAAAACATGGCTACATCCCCAAACATGAGGTCAAATAGGGGATTATGGCTATTGCTACTCCAAAACAATAATTTCACACAGTTTAACAAAAATGCGAAACCAGACCAACCAAAAGTGGGTGTGAAGGGCAGGGAGGTTGTGAATGAAAAAAGTGGTGTTCACTCCCGATATGATGCAACACTCTGTGAAGCCAAAGCAGGCATCTCTAATACAACACTACATGCTTACCATCCTTTGTGTGTTCAATGCTGTTGAGCTCTGGGATGTAGGCAGGAGCAAGGATGACTGGGTACAGCAGGTTTTTAAACTTCATCTCAATGCCTACAACATAGTGGGATTCATTCATGAGGGGGGTTTACTATCAACGAGTACATTCATTAAAACACAAAACTGTGTCACATAATAAAAACTACCTCAATTACTACTGATTTCAACAAGCTATGATAACATGGAAGTTATTATAAGACTTGGAAATCTGTGGAAAATCTTGAAAAATGAGTTGCCTACAGATTCAAATACGGACAGTGGTCATATAAGGAAAAAAGGAATCCATGACAAAATGCTAATGTAAGCGTCTACAGTAGATAGCATTGCAAAACCAGCGCTGAGGTCATAGTCTTTGTTAACAGATTCCTTCTTTCACAACAGTAAATAATTTCCGTGGTGGGTTTAGCAATACCTGACCACAAGGCATGAATGCTATTGAAATACAGTATAGTGTGTGTGTGGACCTTGCCCTGCTCCGTCCATCCGTTTGAGTCTCTTTTCTTTCTCTGTTCTTTGGCAGGTGAAATATGCTCACCTACTTCTGTGTTCCCGACCACAAGTTTGGCCTCTGGATAGCGAGCTTTGAGGTCCAGGAGCTCTGTGAGAGAACTGGGCTGAATCCACAGCACCCTCTCTCCTTTGAATTTCAGCTCTTTCTGAGATTGCTTACTTATGTTCTGCAAATGAACAAATAACTCTGAATATGCATAGTATGTTTTCTATATTCTGTAGCTGGCTCAGAGATAGAGAGAGAGAGAGAGAGAGAGAGAGAGAGAGAGAGAGAGTGTATGTGTGAGTGTGTGTATGCGTGTGTGTGTGTGTATGTGTGAGTGTGTGTGTGTGTGTGTGTGTGTGTGTGTGTGTGTGTGTGTGTGTGTGTGTGTGTGTGTGTGTGTAGAATCTGCCCTGAGAACAGTTGTGCCACTAACCATCAGCTCTGGTGGAAATATGACTTCTTGTGTTGGATCCAGAGGCCTGAACTCTGATGGATCATAAAGTGGTTGGACAGAGATAGTTGAATTCCCCTGCAATAGAACACACACAATTATCAATGGCTGCCTAGTTAATGATGTTTGATGGGGAATAGATCGATCAATATGTCTAGTTGTAGGGTTGTGAAATAGTATTATTCTTTTGGACCTGCCTGCCCTGTGTTCCTTTTTTTCTGTGGTAGTCCTCCTGACCTTCAGAACACGAGTAAGACTCAGTTCAAACATGTGATCAGATTCCTAGTATGCTCTGGGAGTGCAAGCCAGCCATGACACATTGATTATAACATAAACGCAAACGATCCGCTGAATACTCTAGACCAGAGAGAAACTACCTTAGCAGAGCGAAACGTGGTCAACTTCAGTGACTTCACTTTTCAAATGGATAACTTTTCATCACCGTGTATTTACAATGATTTCGCATCTGTCACAAAGTAATTTAAAAAGATGATTCATCAAAGTCAACAGGCTTGACTTACGTTGGTGTGTCCATTGGTTGAGTCGCCATTAGTATGATTTCCATTAGTCATACAGCAGCCATTTCCCTTTCCTCTCCCCCCACAGCAGCCCCCCTCCTGGAGCCATGCGGGACAGAAATAGGACAAAAATCCAGACACATCGTATCTACATTATTTTACCACAAAGAGTATATTAAACATCCAAACCAAACTTTTCTGATAACCGATGGCTATCTATCCAGCCATATGAACATTTTTATCATGGTTTATCTCATTATTTCAAAGTTGACTTCCTATAGCCTGTGACAGTAAAGCTCAGGAATTAGCACTAAGGTGATCACTGATATATTTAACCATACCTTTGTAAATGTCTTGTAACCTTCCAAAATCGGTCTGTAGCCAGTGCATCGACAAAGGTTACCTGTGGCAACATATAAATATGTATATGTGGTATATGTAAACACTTTATACAGTCTACCGGCAATGAACAATATTCATCAATAAACACACAATATCAAAATAATACACTTTTGTGTAGTCTATATCTGGCACAATCCAAACGAAACCAGAAGCACATTGTCAACTGCCGTCAGGTTCTCCATGCATTAGATATACAGCACACATGCTGTCATGTCCTACCTTGGAAAGCTTCCTCCACATCCTGCATGGATGGCTGGGACTTGTTCCTGAGCAGTGAGTACATGGACATCACGATGCCAGGGGTACAGAAGCCACACTGAGAACCGTGGGCTTTGGCGATCCTCTCCTGCAGAAAACACCCAACACCAAAGCCAGTGTTATGCCAGTCATCAAATTGACCATCAGGGTCAACAGAAAGGGGACATATGCTACATGGAGAAAACTGAGCAGTTTGATAAAATATATCTTATTCTAATAGCAACATTTGTGAGATCTACAATGGTACAATAATTTCCTGTGCATTAGCCGCAATGTGTATAAAGCGCAGGGCAGTGTTTTATGCAAAAAAATCAAAAACAAATAAAAAACACGTATTAATAGCACCTGTGTATTAACCACAGTGCACGATAGTCCAATCAGAATCAGAATCAGATCGTGCTAAATCATAAAGAAGAATGGAGAAAAGAAATGCAATCCCAGTGTACTTACCTCATAGCGGAAGACGTTTAGCAAAATCAATGTATAAATCTTGGTTAATAGTTGGGAAATTACGGGTATGCTTATGTTTACTATTGCATACTTCACCTCAGATGATTCTGTCAGATACTGGGTGGAGAAAACTGAGCAGGTCAACAGCTAAGTGGACACAGTGTTGCAAGGGACATTGCTGGCTGCAACAGGTTGTACTGTACCAAAGGGGACACTGATTCACAATATCATGTCTTGAATTAGACATGAATGTACGCAAATGTTTGCAGTCTTGCCTGAACAGGATGGAGTTTACTTGCGACGCTGCCGATGCCCTCCACAGTGGTGACCGCACAGTGGTGTAAAGAGCAGAGTGGGGCTAGGCAGGCATTCACCGCATGGTGCCTAACAAGAGGGGTAGTTAAGGACACAGAACGCCAGGGATTGTCTCCTTAAAATCAGTCAACTCTGTCTCTCATTCCAGCAATGACACCCTCATTCCTGGAATGAAGGGTGTTTGTTTTGCCACATATACATAACATGATGACAGTGGGAAATGTGTCAGTTGTGCAAGCAGTAATGCCTGTGTGTGTGTGTGTGTGTGTGTGTGTGTGTGTGTGTGTGTGTGTGTGTGTGTGTGTGTGTTTGTGTGTGTGTGTCTCTGTGTATGTTTCATATTGTGTGAGAGCAATAAAAGCTGTCCGAAAAGGATACACAATGCGATCCTGATGCCGGTGGAACTTGGAGACCATGACAGTGCAAGCCCCACAGCCTCCCTCAGCACAGCCCAGCTTGGTACCGGTCAGACCCACTGACAGAGACAGCCGTCAAGGAGCAGTACACACCAGTAATGGATCAATGTCAGCATCAACAAATGCAAAAACCTGTCCTGCACCTGAATATATACAGCTGTTTATAACATAAGGCAATTCAAGGCCATTAGGAGACAAAAAAGTGCAAGAGCAGATAAGGAAAGGCAGCGACAAGGGAGAATGAAAATAGATGCATGTTTAGATTTAAGTCACAAAGTTCAAGCTCTTCAATCTTTAAGTTGACATGAGACCATTTCATCTCAGTTTCATTGCTTTTTAAACATATATTCAGGTTAAGTATTGATTATGGCACAAACAGAACATTGTGAAAAAACACTACAGCAGGAATGCATCTGTTAGGAGGCTTATCAAAACCCAATTAGTAGGAAATCAAAACAATACTAGTAATGTCAAAGTGCTTGCATTGAATTTGAAGCAATCCTTCTTCAATTTTCGCATTCCTAATGGTATCTGCATGATACCTTTTTTTTATTTTATCAATATTTACCTTCCAAATGTTGGGTATTTAATGTAGTATTTACTGTTACCTAAGGTCTCCTTTGGAATGTAGCTTGAATGTTATTCCTCATTTTGTAAGTGGCTTTGGATAAAAGTATCTGTTAAATAATAATAATAATAATAATAATAATAATAATAATAATAATAAGTAATTGTAAATATAAGTGCTTTAAATTAACACCGGTATCTCTGGAATATTTCATTATGATCATTATAGCCTATGGGCTGTGTTAGCCTACATATCAAATGGACCAAAATTGTATTTAAATTCAAGCAAAGTGCACACACAAAGGAGAGACTATTACATGGATACATTTTCTTCTGAGGTAAGTCAAAAGCGTCATCTCTGGCTCTGCATTTCGCTCCAAAATCTGCAATACACGATACATAGATGTTCAAAGATTATGTTCAATTTTGTTATAACAGCTGAAATTTGCCTGGTGACAGCAGACGGATATCAAGCAGAGATGTAAAAGTTCGGCTTCAGAAAGTAATAGTCCTTTCATATTTTTGTTTCAACCCTTCACTTAGGCAGCTGATTCTAGCACAACTCCTAAGCTAGGTAGATCAGCTAGTGAAACCACCTGTGCGAACAGGTACCAATAAAAGGACTTTTACTTTCTGAAGCCGGACTTCTACATTCTCTGCATATAAGCTAACGAATTGGAGAATATTCAGGGTTTCCCCCCACTACTAACCTTTTTCCCATTTACAAAGAAAACAAGTTCGTCCCCAGATGGTTCCATAGCATAAAGTTTTTCCCTGTCAGAACTCAACACGTTTTTGTAGCAGTTGTGCGCCGTTGTTGTCGGAGGATGGATGGATGTCAGACAGCTTCTGCAGATAGTGAATGATCATTTCACAGCAGTGTTCAGCTGATGGCTGTCTAGCACGTGACAAGGCATATCACAAGCCTACCTATAGCCTAAAAGGTTAAAGTTATGAAATGGAAAAATTAGACATTACAAATCCATTGAGCGCAATCCGACAGATAAATATTGCCACCAACTGGTTACATTTAAACAAATTCTGAAAAAAAAAAAAATCGAAAAAATAGGATATATTTAGGATAAACTGTCTATAAAAAAACAACCAACGAAAAAAAAAACACGATGAAGATTTGGACCACATTCATCACTGTGGAAATAGTCAAGTCAAGTCGGTTTTATTTGTAGGCTATAGCGCATTTCCTGCACAGAGTGCAACCCAAAGACAATAGCTCAACAAGCTCTAAGGGAGGTCGGATTACTTCATTTCAGATAATCTATAACATTGCATTCAATTTATTTATGGAGCGATGCAGGGGCGTCATGCAAGCCAAAATTCTGGGGGGGGGGATGGGCACAATCAGGGACATTGCGATTGTTTTCTGACTGGGGTGTGGATTCAGGTGGTTTCTCCCCCTGAACATTTTGAAACATTTCATTGCAGTTTGGGAGGGACAGAAATGCCTTAACAGTAAGCAGCAACCCTCCTTTAAATAATATTGAGGCATCAAATCTTACTGCCCAGGGGCGCAGCTACCCATTTTTGAGGGGTAGCCTATGCAACAACAATATTGGCGCCCCCCCCCCCCCAAAAAAAAAAAAAAACACAAACAACTAAAGCAAAACAAAAGGCCAATAATTTACACTATTACTGTGCATTAGTGTCTATTGAATATGTTTTTAAAGAAATGCTGCCAATTTGATGTTTAACTTGATGTTATACTTGATAAGTAGCCTATTGATAAATGGTGCATTGCCACTTTAAGAGAGTCTAAACGGTTCTCATAACGTCCTTTTGCCAGCTATTGCTCACGATGGATAAGGCTGATAGGCACTCTAGCCTTGTTTGTTTGCACCACATTGACAACACAATATTAAGTTATTACAAGGAGCCTTCATTGTTAGGATATGGAAACATGTCATGAGTTGCTGCTAGCATGACATTTCTGTTTGCAGTGTGCCCATGGACGGATTATGATCTTTCGGGCCCCTGGGCCCAGTTGTATTAAGGGCCCCCCACTAATTGTCACATATGTGGGAAGGGGGGTTTGGGGGTCCTCCCCCAGAAAATGTTACATTTGTATGATGGAAATTTTTTGTATTGGATTTTTTGTATTGGATGGATTTCCTGTATTCTGGTGCATTTTGGGGATGCCAATACTTTAATTCAATCAGATTCATAGCCTACATTCTGATGTGTTGATATTGAGGCAATGATTCCATGCAAAGGCTTGGGCTTCAGGGCCCCCTGACCCCATGGGCCCCTGGGCCTGGGCCCGGTAGGCCCGTGCAGTAATCCATCCCTGAGTGTGCCATTAAAAGTACAGTATGAGCATGGTAGCCACCTAGCTATCTGAATGGAATAGGCTATGTTTCAATCGGCATTTTGCTTAACAAACGCTAGTTAGTCTGTTAACATTCATATTTCCTCCAAGTACAGACGTCATCACTTTAAATCCTACCTGTTGCCTTTCACCGACCACTCATTTAACTGCTGTTGCATCCCTTGACATGCCATCTCCTTTTCCCTCTTTCTTTTTCTTTTTTTTGTCGTCAACAGCTTTTTTTGCTGTATCCATCTTTTTCCATAGACGGCAACTCACTACTCTTAGGCCTATCTGCTCGCCCAGCGCTCACGGCGCCCCCACTCCCTCTTCTATGTCAAAATTCTATGATGGAATCTTATGAGATAGGGCGCCTACTCTAGCTTGTTAGTCCTCTAAAATGTTATAGAACATTGAGAAAATGTTGAAATGATTTAGAAACGGACAGCAGTAGCTACATATAGAAAATACCAAATATATTATTATTATTTTTTTTTTTACCATCGCTTTGGCGCACCTATGCGCCGCATATAGCGCATACCCACTTTTTGCGCCACTGTTACTGCCATAATTCTTCAGATATTTTTTATTACCATAATGTCCTCATTTAAAAGTTGCTACCTGCAAATCATGAGCAAGTAGGCATAGCCTAGGCCCTAAAGCAGGGGTCTCAAACACCCGGCCCGCGTCCGGCCCAATTCCGGCCCGCGACGTATGTCAATATAATAATGTAATTCGGCCCTTGAGGCTATCTTTAATTGCGACAAACAACGATACTGATTAAAATAGACGATAGATCCAAGTACGGTGACAAATCTCATTTGTAGCCTACTCTGCTCCACTATGTGCTAGACATCCAGAGCTTGATTCAAACCCAAAATCGCTGCGCAAAGTTTTCAGGAAATACTTGTATTACACGCGAGAAACACAAATACGTGCATTTGTAATGACGCGGAAGCGATGCAGGCCATAGTTTTGCACAAATTGAAGCAGAAATAGGCCTTCCACGGAAAGAAAGTAGGCTATTTTGGATAGTACTTGTACTACATATTCTTCGATGATGATGATGATTATGTTGATCTAAGTGAAACAGTCGTGAGGGACAAGATCACTGCCACTGCCGAAGTCCGCACTGGTGCTGTTGGTGCTGCTACGGACACCATTTCAGTAGCAGAAGCTTTGGGTGCAAACGAAACCAGTACGTGAGTAGCCCTAACACAATAGTTAGCACTAGGCTACAGTTATCAGTGACGACCCTGCGTTATGGCCAGACACCGTAGCCTAAGAGATGCAGAGCGAGTTGAAATCGTTTAAAAAAAAAGGCCCTGTGCAAATGAAGAACTTTGAATTCCCCAAAATGCAGATAAACCACCCAGAAGATTCACGGTTGAACATTATTACATGACCATGAAAAATGGAGAAAAAATAAACAGAAAATGGCTAGTTTATTCGGTCAGTGCAGACGCTGTTTATTGTTTTGGATGTCGGCTTTTTGGAAGATCGAACACCTCAGTTCGCACGCACACACTCACTCTCTCTCTCTCCCCCTCTCTTTTACATATAGCCTACACAGACAGACTCTCATAGCCTACATAGCTACAAAGAGTATTATTCACACACAGAGACCCCAAACCCATAGCCTACTCTCTCTCATCTCTCTCTCTCTCTCTCTCACACACACACAGACCATTCATAATTGTAATACTTTCAAAGGTTTTTACTAATGTTTTTTGATGGTCATCTATGGCGATAAATATTTGTTGTATTTGAGTATGCCTCAGCGTCCCATTATTACAGAAAAAAGTGTGGAGGGGCCTCGGGATCTTTTGCCTTGGGCCTCTCAAAGTGTCCAGGTCCGCCCCTGGGAAATCCTACCCATCCCCCCCTACAAATCGCACCCTGACTATGACGATCTCCATGCATGTTCAGTAGTCTATATTTTTCATTTAGTCAAGCAGAGCAAAATCATAATTGTGTATCTGTGCCAAACAGTGTTCAAGTCCAGTGCAGAACTGAATAAGAAAATCATACGGCTATGTATCTTGAAGTTCCAGTATGTGAGAGACTTGACATGCCTTAATATCTCCAACCTCCAAGTATGCAGCTAATAAGGAAATATAATTGTTATTTAATTAAACAAGGTGAACTCCCCACTGTGGAATACAGAAAAGGATGCTACAAGGAAGGGAATTCAAACACACTCAACACCTTACCATCTATTGATGTCATTGTGGTTGAGATATCTGACATTTTTCTGTTAAAGATTGGCATGGAGACAATGACATGGTTGCCTTTGTCAGTGTCCTTATGTGAACTTGCACAGGTCAACTTGCTCATCTTTACTTGTGTACCACTTCACACCAGTGCTTCAGACCAGGGCTGATGCTTCAGCAATAGCCGTCACTGAAAAGCTGTAAGTGTTGTTGAACACAGCTGTTCTCACATTAGCTGATTGCGATAAACATAAAACATTGTTGCCTAATTACCAATTATTCATTACACCTGTGTGTAGTAGGCCTATCT
Organism: Alosa sapidissima; assembly: GCF_018492685.1. Lineage (NCBI taxonomy): Eukaryota > Metazoa > Chordata > Actinopteri > Clupeiformes > Clupeidae > Alosa > Alosa sapidissima. The sequence continues at coordinate 3,961,115 of NC_055975.1, forward strand.
ACTTTTTTTGTGTTTTTTACATTTAGTATTTTGCAGTATTTTTAAAATACAAAAATACACACCAATAAAGTATTTTGATACAAAATACAGAGCCATTTCCTTCAACCCAATAAAATACAAATGACAAAATACTATTTTGGATTTGAAACACATATTACATGTTTCAGAAATACTACCCATCCCTGGGAACAGGCAGATTACATCTTTATAGTTGGCCATATGATGACATACTTAGGTTAATACTGTATTTCACCAGTTAGGCTACCATGCATGGATGGACTCGTAGGCTATATTTTCCCACAAACCAAGCGGCTGCTTGGACAAATCCACTTGAGGGGTGGGGCAGGGGGGCGCGATCGTAACACACACTGAACCTGTCATGAAGAGGCCAAAATGATTGACCTGTCACCCCCCAATCCAAATGGATGCAACTGCATTTATAGGCTAAGCCTAGGTCTACATGACGGGCCGCAAATAGGCTAAATCAGGGTTGCCAACTCTCACACTCCTGGCGTGACACTCACGCTTTCACTATCAATGTCACGCTGTCACGCACACGCACGAAATGTCACGCCAAAAAAAAAAAAAATCTCCTGTTCATTTCTGTTGATGATTAGCAGCTGTAATATCTGCCTACAACGTGATAACGGCAGTATTCTCTGATCGTTGATTCGCTGAAAACCATGCACCTGTATTCTCTGATCGTCGACTCGCTGAAAACTATGCACCTGGTACGTCACAGTTGCGTGTGAAACGTTCAGAGAGTTCGGGCGGAACTGAAGACAATTGATGCGCGTTCGGAAGTTTGGATGAGAATCAGTCAAGGTAAGCAGATAAAATAGTCTAAGAAATCGTATAACCTGTTGAATACAATTGTGTGCTTTGTCACTACAGACTTAACCTTGTCTAACTGTGTACAGAGTTAAACTAAATTAGTTACAAACGTTGTCTCGCGTGCGTTATGAGGGCTAGGTAGGCTTAATTGCTAACTAAAATGCTCATTGCAAATTACGTTTTGTTAGATGAGCTTGCTGAAATATTTCAAAAGAAAAAAGGATGATGGACATGGAGAGGAGAAGAATCAATCAGAGCTTCAGCAGGTAAGCTAGTCACGTAATGATTTATGTTCAGTTGTTTGTTAGCAAAAAGGAAAATGTTAAACTAGGCTACCTTTCATTAAAAGATGGACAGTGTCCCCTCCACCTGATGCCTAACAACTCTCACCAATGTTAGCACAGGTCTAGACCTACATGTAATTTTAATGGAGATGTCATTATGATTAGGCTACCTTGTCAATAAGGCCGCAGGTTTTTTTTTTTTTTTTTTTTAAACACAGCCTACCTTTTAGATAGAGGAAAGAGTGGAGAAAGATGATGATGATGATGATGAGGTGCTGGTGGAGGAGGAGAATGAGGTGCTGGTGGAGGAGGAGAAAGATACAAGCACAGAGCCCACAGTCAGGCAGAAGAAAAAGGCAAAATCAGGGGCCGCTGCTTACAATTCCAAATTTAACAGCGCCTGGACTAAAGAGTGGCCTTTCACTAAACAACTGTGTTTCACTTTTGTCTGCCGGCATGAGTTAGAATGCAGGCATCAAGGCAGGTTAGATGTTCAGAGGCATATCAACAGAGAGAGTCGCATCAAAAAACAAAAAATCCTTGATGGTACCAACAAAATAGATTTGTTTGTTCGAGGGCTGAAGAGATGAATCTGGACACTCAGGTGAAAATTTGAATCCAATCTCTTTATATGTGTGCTTTGGCTATGCATTTGCACATAATCTACTTCAGATGTAAACATTTTTTTTTACAGGCTAGAAGGGCAGAGGTCAAAGTGGCAGCCTGGTCAGCCACAATGTTCCTATAGCCTTTACAGACCACCTCAGCCCACTATTTAAAGAATGCTTTCCAGACTCTAAAATTGCCAAGAAGTATTGTTCTGCTAGAACAAAGACAACAGCCATCATCAACAAGGCAATAAGTCCTTATTTACTGAACACGATAGTGAGCAACACTAGTAATCCAGAGTAATCCATTCAGTCTGTCAACAGATGGTTCCATACAGGTGACCTTTTTTATATAATTTTCCCTCTCCCATTAGGCTTTTACATGGTGCTTGAATCCAACATCTAATCAATCCAACATAGAATAGGTATAGAAAATGACAAGTTGTGCATTGCTTGAACTACTGCTCTACTGTTTACTGACTTGTGGCTTTTTCTTAAGGAAAGGCAAAGATTAACCCTTTGACTGTCAAAATCTGGGAGACCAATGGGGTTGCCCATAGATTTTTTGGATATGGGAATAACAAGTGGAGAAGACTGTGGCACTGCGGAAGCCATATTCAGCAAGATGGACTCTGTGTTGAAAGGGCACAGTATACCTTGGCAGAATTGCATTGCTCTTTCTGTTGACAATGCCAGCGTCAATATGGGAGACAGGAACTCTATCAAGTCGAGGGTGCTGAAAGAAAACCCTTCAGTGTTCATCCTAGGTTGCCCATGCCATATAGTGCACAACAATGCCTCTGCTGCTGGTGCCGTGTATGGTGAGGTAAATTGCTAAATTAGTCTAGTCATAGCATTATAAAGATGATGTAGTTCAAGCTCAAATAAGAAACCACATAATGTCACAGACTTTTACAGGAAAGAAAATGTTAAGTTGGTATTCCATAGGAAACCTGTCCCATTTGCATTAGCAATTCCTTCTTTAAAAAGAAAATACATTCTTCCAGATCACAGGGTTCGATGTTGAGGACCTGGCAGTAGATGTGGGCTTTTGGTATAAGGCTAGCACCAAGCGTAAGAACATATTGGATGGTAATTCACCCATTTAATTTTTCAAGATATAGTTTACATACAGATATATTGATACATTTTTTTTTTTTTTATTAATAATAAATTAATTTTTTCTTACATCATTGAACTGCTTATTTGCTGTAATCTACATTTTTCATCACAGAATTCTGTACGTTTTGTGACACAAGCTACATGGAGACACTGCTGCATGTGAGCACAAGATGGCTTAGTTTGGAGATGGTGGTCAATCGGAATCTACGTCTCTATAATGCACTCGTTATTTTGAAAGCATCCGTAAGTATAAGTCTAGTTTAGATTATTTTGACTATTTGATGAATGATATATGATATAGGAAGATGACCGTTTCAAACTGATTATTTATTTGTTTTGCTGTTCCTGTTCTTTAACTCCACAGATGAGAAGCAAGCCAGGTGTGCCCGGCTGCGTGAATCTTTCCAGGACCCAATGACCGAGATCCATCTCTTATTCTACCAGTCTACACTGATGACATTCACACATTTCAACCTGCTATTCCAGCGGCAAGACCCTTGTGTCTATCTACTTCATGAACAAGTACATACCACTTATTGTTCAGGCCGAGGTCCTAGTAGTAGATCCCTTTGATACCAATGTTAATTAAACTCTGGGACCCTGGTCCCTACACCTGAGAACCACTGATGTACGTTTTTTTTTTTACTGTATGGTAATAATGCTGAATGAGCCAAACAAAAATTTCCGCAGCAATTTTTGTTGGCCCCACCAAATCTCACTTCAAGGTTTTTTGAGAAGTTGGCAGCCCTGCCATGAGCAATTCAACAGAGAATAATGGACGTGAATTTGGACGCATATTATTACTATGTTTTTTAGGGGGGCTTTTGATCATCTTAGGGTGGCTTCAGCCCCATCAAAATAAGCCTAACGACGTCCCTGGTGTGGTTTCATTGTGTGTTTCACTTGGCTGACTCCTCTCACACCCTGACATGACTCGCCTACCTTTATCCTCCGAAGTGAAGCCAAGTTTTATTTAGAATGGTCTCAGTCCTGCAGATAAGGTACAGTAGAGTCCACCAACCGTGAATTCATAGTTTGATCAGTGCCAGATTTCATTAAAACACATGACCGTGTATGTCTCATCATTAAGTCAAGTGTATTGGGAAAGATGGTAAAGAGCATCGTGAGTATTCTGTAGCCAGAGACACCACCACCAATGGGTGAGGAAGAAGCGGGTCTGTTCAGCCCCATGGATCTCTACCTCTTTCCCATGTACTAGATGAAGTACTTTGATGTTGCTCCTATAAATAAAGATTTTAAAATCAAAGGAAGAAAGTAGTGAAAAACAAATCCATCTCTGATTTGAACACAATAATACAAAAACAATGCATGGTAGTGGTAGAAGATTTTGTTCATAAGCATTTTAATGATAATTATTTTTGAGAAAAATGTGAGGAAAATGTACGCTGTTGAAAGAATTCTTACAAAAACATGATATAAAAATAGTGCATAAATAGTCTAATCCAGGAAGGGCACTAGAGTATATGGCATGCCAGTATGCTGGTCACAGTAAAAAGTCCTATACCTAGCCTATGATTATAAATAAAGTTTTTGGGAAATGAAATTCCTCATCTGTACACTTGTGTGTACATAATAAGGTAGGCTACCTGGGTATCATAGCAGATTACTGAATACTGACTGACACTTCCCTTCACAATTTTTTTTATGATCAGTCTTGATTACGTTTTTACGGAGCTCTGTGTTTACAGTGAGGTCAAAGTTGAGGACATGTGGTCAGCTGATCACTGAAATCTCACTCAGCGGATCCATTGTGGAGGTATTTTGGTCAACAGTCAACTGTGGCTCTTGCATGAGGGGCCCGGCTTGCCTTGGCCCCAGAGATCAAACACTAGGAGACGTCCAGCAGATGGAAGCCTCCGTTGGCCTCTCTCAGCTTCTCCTTCTTGCGTGCCTGCACCAGGGTGAACACCACTCCGGACAGTGTGTTGCGCCCATGCAGGCCTGCTCGGTTGGTCAGGCGCTCAGCATAGCTGGATCTACAACATTATTTATTTAGTAGACAATTTTAGCCAAGGTGACTTGCACAAAAAAATCACTATAAAACCAACAAAATGAACACTATAAGTAACATTAGCAAGCATTAATAATCATCATAATAATAATGATTAGTGGATTTTTATTAGGATGCTTTTTCACCACCATATTGTCTCAGATTGTTATGTATTAAATATATATATATAATATGTATATAATATATGTATTTGTATTGGGGTGGGTGGAGAGAGTACATGTCAACATTAAAGATGAAGTCGAACCTTTGCTCCCGGCTACTGATGAAGTAGGTGCAGACAGCGCCGTGCCGCTCACTCACACCCTTCACGTAGATGTTACCGCGGAACTCACGCTTGAAGCCGCGGTCCACCAGGAGCTTGCTGGTGCCCTCTGGGACCTGGATGCGGCCACTGACCCCAGTGCTGTCCATCCGGCTGGCCAGGTTCACGGTCATCCCCCAGATGTCATACTGGGGCTTGGTGGCACCAATAACCCCTGCCACAACTGGGCCATGTGCCATCCCTACATGTACAGTAACTGGTCATTAGCAGACATTTTTATCCAAAGCGTCACAGACTTGCAACAACGGGTTTGGGAAATATAGACAACAGGAATAGTATGAAATAGAACTGTGTGGGACATGGGTGAACCAAGGTCACTTGGGTTCAAAAAGCTGATGCATTGCATCCTGATTAAAAATCGAATCTCCTTGAATTGATGTGCCTTGTTAAACCTATCAGTTTCCACTTTGCCTACTGGGTATCAGGACCAGTATAGTCTTGCAGCTCTGATTCAAAAGTTTAAGACATGGTAACAGCATATACTCATTCCCTGTGTACTTGCATCTATCTAAGCCTTTCCAAATGTACAAAACATTTTGCTTTTTAACCTCAGGGAAATGAAATCATCCATCACCTCTGTATAAAGTGATTAATTGGAATAGGAGTGTCCTAAAAATCAATGCATTCACACTGAAGGTCATTTCTGTACCCATTCAGAATTGCTTACAGATCTTATATGAATAGATCCCACACAGTGAAAGAGCTTATAACATTATTGAGCAAGTGTACTATATCTTATTAACCACTCTTGACAGTATTGTCGAGTTTCTTAAATGTTAGTCATGTCTTAAATCATGTCAACTCACATCTCGAGGGAAGCCTATAGCCCTTTTAACAATAAAAACAAAAACAATGCTTGAACGTTCTATTTGGGCCCCAATCTACTTCCTCTGCATTAAGATAACATATGGAATGTTAAAAAGGAAGCCTTGTGGGGCCAACTATGATGCTGATAATGGAACTCTCTTGAAAGGGTCCATTTAGAAAATCTAGTCTACGCTGTTTAATTAGCTTTTCCTTAAAGGGAAATCTAGGGGTCTATTCTTGGAAGGCAACAAGTGTAAACTTTTGTTGTGGAACAGAATGACTCAGTTTCAGTTTCAGATTCAGTTTCCTTCCCATGAGTATGGTATTCCTATGGCATATGCTTCAGTTTTGTTATAGATTCTTTCATATTAAAACCACTTCACGTCACATTCATCATCCACGTTAATCCTCTCTGGTTTTGTTTCTGAGACTGTTTTGTTGGATTCAACTTCAAATCAAATTACTGTCCCAAATTAACACTGTTACTCTACTTCCAGTGCACTGGTCTGGTAGCATTAACTGTACCTCTGCTAAGGTATAAATTCAATCAGAGGTGGATAAGTTCAAGTCACCATGGCCACCAGATAATATCAAATCTAATAAGCTTGATTTACTTAGTCTCATGCTTAGTCTCATGTAGAACTGCGAGGCTCATTGGTTAGCTAGACCCTGCACAGAACTGTAATCCAAAAAAGTAAACAATAACATGTCTTAGTCAGTAGCACAGCTGGCATACGCACCAATTCGAAGCTGGAAGTTGTTGGTGGTGATTTTGTTGATCTCTTTCAGCGTCTCTTGCATGGCTAGAGCGAAAAGAACTAGTTCACTTAGGTGTGCCCATTCATCTGTACTGGCCTAGGAGGAAGAAGCATAGTCATCAGGCACTGGATTAAGACAACACTCCCCATGAGCGTGGAGGAGAAGGAGTGCACTTTTGATTTGGGAAATCTATAAGAGAATCTACAAATACAATCTACAGTATAATTTCAGAGATGTGAAAAGTCATCATCTGTGTTCCTAAGGTCCCACGTAAAATGGGATGACCAACGCCATCCCCCATCAGCCTGCAAAGACACTTATTTCCTTGTTTATTTCCTTTGTCTAGTTAGAGCAGCTGGTGGATCTTTATGCAAAGTCATGCTGTCTCTCCTTGGTGTGCATCACTGTAAGTAAAACTCCACCCGTTGCCTGACTGGGTCTTCATGCATCAAACTTACCGGCCTATCGGGGGACAACCCAGAAGCAGCCATGTAACAGCTGCCAATAGTCTTGATTTTTTCAATGTCTTGAAAGTAAGACTCATCAAGTAACTACGACAGAAAGTGGAAAAATTCAAAAGAATTAAATTAAATGATTTACCCCTAATTCTAAATGTTCTATGATGTACTGTATGTGGACATTCAACAATTTTACAATAACCTTCACACTCTAATAATAACTCAATAAACAATGAAAATGTGTGTGATTTGCAGTGGTACCAAAAGGGCTTGTCAGGACATCAAGGAGAGAAGAATGAGTACACAGTAGCTGTTTGCCTCACCTCATCAAAGTCAGCTATGATTTCGTTAAGGAGCCTCAGGCACTCTATGTCTTGGTTGTTGAGCTCCTTCTGTTCGTAGTAGTCGGTGAACCCTGGGATAGAGGCAAACATCACCCCGACCCTCTCATAGGACTGGGAGTACAGGTCCTGAGGAGCAGAAGAGCATAAGATGGATGGAGCCTTCTTTGGATTCAGCTGCCTGAAGTGGCCCATTGTATTTAGTTGCTCTTACTGTCCTGTTCTGTGAGCGCCGATCTCCACAGACAGAGGGGCTAGAGTGCAAGGGATTCCTTTATCATCACATTTAACAAGCCCACAGCATGTCCCTGTAAATATACAGGTGTCCAGTCTGGTCTTGGTCTCGTGTATAATTTAATTTTAAACTAACAAAAGCAATTAGCATTTATGTCTTTATCCCATGTCTAACGCAAACCAGACTTTACTTTTGACTCAACAAATGATCATGGTATGGACAAAAACGATGGTACCCTTTACCTAATAGTGTGTTGCACAAAGTATAGAGGCTCTCAGTGCCAACACACATTTTCTGTTCATTTTCTGACACTTGTGCATCTGTCAGTGTAGCTGCGTTGTTTTGACTGCGTTCCTGAACTTGAACCCACAACTCACGGCAGTTGGGAGTTTGTTGGGAGTCAAACGTGCTAGCACTAGTCTTTGAAGGCGTCGGGAGGCGCCTTAATCCCAACTGAGTGGTATGTAAAACCTTTAGGCTAAAACCTATAGGCTAACAGGAACAGAAAGCCCTCCTTAATCACATCAGCCTACCCATGACATCGCTTATCAAATAGGCTACCGCATGAAAACAAAGCATTTAATAATTTTCTTTCTGGTCTCCTCAGGTAACCTTCTCTTTTTGCTTTCTCTGGTCTATGTCCAGTGTGGTACACACAGTGATGCCAAACTGCAGACTACTTTTTTCCATTTAAATAGGCTGAATTAAATAATACAATATCAACTACATCAGTTACACTATTTAGGGGGGAACAGTTAGTTTGAAACATCCCTACAATCCAATTATCGATCATCTTTTTTTTAAGGATACTAACACATTTTACCAGACATGCAGCTGTACATGAGAAAATTGCCTTTAAATGATCATATTTCAGGAAGAAATTAAGTTTTAAGGTTTTTTTTCCAATGTAACTGGGACTGTTACAAGGACTTTGGCCATGACTGTATATTGGTATAATTGGTATATTTTGATATAGCATACATACACTTTGTGAGCATGACATCAAGTTTTGGTATCAAATGGTATAGCTCATCTGTTTTTCTTCCATTGGATTGTTCAGTGGGGTAAGGTTACCTCATTGTGGCGCTCCCTAGCCAGGAAGTGCTGTGCCACGTGTGTGGGCAGGATGTTGTACAGCAGACACTCGTTGTGCTCCCGCTGCTCCTTCATGTCCTGCACTTCCTGTCGAGCCTGCAGACGCCACAGGAAGTCCAGCCGTGCTGTCGTCTCCAGCTGAGTGAGCAGTATGTTGAAAGATTTTTTAATGTACCTTAAAATGTGTAGTGTTTACACTATTGATCTTTTTCTAAGCAGTCATAGGCATCATTTAAAGGTGCTCTAAGCGATGCTGGGTAACGTCACTTCTGTTGACTTTCAAACAAAACAGAGAGCTAGCTCGCTACTTCCTCCCCCTCCCTCCCGTGCAATTGAAACTCTCCTAAACGCGCATCTCGTCTGTGATTTGCTGGAACAGTTTGTTATGTTTTTATGGGCTAGGTTTGCCCAGGTTGTTTTGGTTGCCGTTTTTGGAGCCTGGGCTGTCCACAGAGATCGCCTTTTTTTACAGTGTATTCAGGACACAGACAGCTAGCGGTTGGTTAGGTGATGTTTGCAGTAAGTGATGTAAAATGTTTTAGCCTAAAAATGCGTGGCATCGCTTAGAGCACCTTTAATGTAAGCTGCAGTTTGACATTATTACACTGCGCTATTATCAGACTATTGTGGCATCATATTCAACAACTCAAATGCACATACTGTAGGCCGTTATATATTTATGGACCTACCTTTCGACTATTATAGAGTACAGCAATGACAAACATGGTCATCAGCAACACTGAAATCCCCTGTCTTCTGAGGTAGTGGGACCTGGGGAAAAGTGAGAACAGATAAATGAATAGCCTTTATTCTACCTGAGACCTACAATACCAATGGAAAATACAGGTCAGTGTGCCCGGTGTGCCTTTAGACAGCTGTACCTTTGGAGCTGGCCGTTGTGGTGTTGGCGGATGAAGAGGACGTGCAGTGTCACTTCAATGAAGTATGTGTAGACAGCGATCACCATCAGCAGCACCACTAACTTTAACAGGCAGCTTAGCCGTAAAAACACAGCGCATGTTACCATGGCAAGCACCCCGCTCAGCACAAAGAACTACAAAGGAGAATGACCAGTGGTGAGTAACTTTAGTGGCCATTCCTATGTCATGAGCACAACAATTATCCTAACAATAAAGAAGATTCATTTTACTATGTTAATTAGACACAACTCAAAAACATAAATAGAGGAACTTATCCAGAATTTAGAATCAATGTCCCAAAAAAGTAAGATACACATTTAGTGTACTGATATTTGCGATGTGAAAGTCTTAGTTACAAATAATTAAATGTGTGCTGTTTTGACCTGAGGTGACCTTAGAGTGGTTCCTCCTCTCTTACCTCGGGGTGTGTGCAGATGTTTACTGGCCCATCGGCCGGCGTCTCCTCACCCTCTGACTCCACGGTGTTGCACCAAAGCTGCAGGAGAAGAGTCAAAGAAAAAGAGTAAGACTTCCACAGTCATACACACAGAATACTTACACACAGACAAACATGTTCTCAGTATGACTGAACCATGACATGACATTTGCATGGCATGTTCACTGAATTTCTACAAGGCCAAAAATAATTAAAAGGGCAAAGAGTGGCAATCATTATTCTTTGAATACTGTATTAATATTATGTAATTGTATTAATGTGCAAATATTTGAGTATTTCATGTAATGGGCACAGAGATATTAAGGATAAATCAAGGGAAGGTTGTGTTGTTTGGACATTTTCAAAAGACTAAAATGGTATGTAGAGTAGCTAGTAGGAACTTGAAAATATACATGGAAGTAGCTCAATGTATGTACATTTAGTCTACAAATGATCGATGTTGTACAATAGATAATTCTCTCATATTGTTATGCAAATGTTATGCAATAGGCAATTTGTTGTTTGGATGATGAAGGAAGTTGTTCTGCTTCACGTACGATGTCTGAGGATGCCACCCCAAAGTTGATGGCGATGGCGGTGAGGGTGAGGACATTGCGGACGCTTTTGGTCTCCTGGACCCAGCAGCACAGGTACTGCAGGGCGGCAGGGGAGAACTTGAACTCCTCAGCCAGCGTCACCAGCAGAAGCAGTGCGTACACCAGAAGGAACAGAGAGAACTGCACTATCATGGGACAGATGCTGATGAGAAAGACACACACACACACACACACACACACACACACACACAGAGCAACATATGATGACTTCTTTTCTTGCAATTTTTTCCCCAGTTTCCCAGTTCAATAGAATTTAGAGTCTAGAATATTAAGTCCACATCATTGTATCTGAAACTCAGCGTTTTCACTGTCCACACTACAACGTTTGTGTTTTCGGTTTTGGGATATGCTTTGTTAACATTTTAATTTCAGGAGAATAGAGCTCAACAGTCACCGCCCACTCAGGTTCTGGAACTAACAATGTAGACTAATTCACATTCTCCACTGGGAACTGAATTATAAGACATACTATTGTAACCATTCAAGATAAGACTACAGCTACAGCATGATTAAGCGATTGTATCTGCTCATACAAAGGTTCATGGGACATCTACTTTGTTTTGAGAAAAAAGTGTTTTATATGTGATTTCACGGAAAAGCAGTACACGGGTTTCCCGTTTACCAACAAAACTAGATGCGCGCGCAGCCGTGGGGCAGAAGACGCTTGGTGGCCGTCCACAACGTTATAAACTTAACCTAAATAGTCGGCTGCTGTAAGCTACAATCGGATTTTTTTGTATACCCCTGTTGTCTCAATGACAATAACATCTCATTTCAGACTATATTTCAAAGTTTGCCGTTCATTTGCATTATTAATATAACATCGTATTTTGTCATTTTTGGCGAAGACATGCATTCCGTTAGGGATATTGAACATATTTAACATTCTCTAATCATCGTGATTTCGAATTGGTGCAGTTTTCAGCACAAAAACTCATTTTATTCTTTTGCTCTTTTGCTCTATGCTGTTCTGCCTTTTGGTTGCGCACGCATGTTTTCGTGACGTTGCATAGAAATCCTAACCTGACTCTCGCCAGATGAATTTCGTTCCGCTTAGCTCCGCCTAGCTTCACTCACATCCATCTGGGACCTCTTCCATTGAGAGTGATTTCAGAATGAGATTGTATGGTAGAGCCAATCAGGACACAGGGCGGGAGTTTCATAGATGTGACATAGCATAGAAGCGACTGTGAGACTGTTATCAGCGTCACGGGTTGGCTTCGATGTGAGTGGTTGAAGTAGCACGTCAATAGATGACGGACAAGTGGCTTATTCAATCATATGCAAGCATTTTTTGATTAGGCCCAGCCTTCTGAAACACCATTCCAATGGATCGGTTCCAGATGGATGAGTGGAGCTAGGCGGAACGAAATTCATCTGACGAGAGTCAGGTTATAGAAATCATGTATAGGCCAACACCCAAAATCCTAATGTGTAAAAGCAGAGCCTTTGATTGGCCGAGATCACTGTTGCCATGGAAATGTTTATGACTTAACCATCGGTTTTCGCAGCAGGAGTTTTCACATTCAACCAAGATGGCTACTGAATTGATGAGGAGCAATGCGAGCGAGGCCATCCGATGTAAACTGTTTTTCTCACCTTGAAAGTTAAATTTGCTGAATGTAAACGGTAGGAAGTTAGTCATCTTGGTGTCTTATATTCAAATGGAAGCATGTTAAACTATTGTTATGTTGGAAAACATTGGAAATGTATCATTCACAATGGCTGATGGGATGAGTAGTTAATTCACTCGGAAATAAAAAAAATATGTACATAATGTTGTGCCTTTACCCTTTTTTATTTTTTCTGTTAGTTTTGTTACTCGAAAATTAAATCTTGTATGATCAGGATGTACGCCATGCCTGGTTAGATTAAGGTAAGGCCTAAAACTCCAGACGTTGATTGGAGAAATGAATGGGAAACGTACTTCCGGAAACTGAGCCCTCGTGGAGGTGGGCGATGGCCGTTGAGCTCTATTACATCAGCAACACGAGCGCTGGTGTTTACTCACTGAGGGCCTGGGATGAGGACCTGCACGGCCATGATGAAGAGCACCAGCATGAAGGAACAGACCAGGTTGGACTTGAACATCTCATCCCTCATATGGGAAAACTGGAAGAAAACATGGATATATATGTGTGTGTGTGTGTGATTGCACCTTGTCCTTGACGTGTCCATCTTTAAAGACCAGGGTGAAGGGCGTGATGTGCTCTTTCCTGACACAGTTACCACAAGGGTAATGTCCTTGTTTCACTGGAGCTAGGAGAGTCTGTTTTGAGAGAGGCAAGATATTGCCTCTAACCAATTTGTTATGTAAGTTGGGTCCTCTCTTATAGACTCAAAGAGAGGTGAATCATGTAATTGTTGAGTGACTCTTTAAAGAAGCCAACTTCTTACGCTCTTGGCTTCTCTCAACTTATCTAAGATACCTGGAATGGTTCCCATACATAAATCACATTTTGTTGACTATTTCTCTTTCTCATGTCAATCTAAAGGCATTAGACATAGAGTGACAATTAGAGAAAAGGAATGTTTGTGTATAATCAGAGATGTCTTGGACGAGGATCAGAGTTATGAAGAGTTCTGACTCACTGACAGGCAGGATAGTCATTCATGACATGGGAGAGAAAGAGACAGTGTGTGTTTGAAAGACAGAAAAAAAACAGAGCAAGAGTGTATCATGTTGCGTGTGATTGCACCTTGTCCTCGATGTGTCCATCTTTAAAGACCAGGGTGAAGGGCGTGATGTGCTCCTTCCTCATCAGCTCGCTGCTGCGCACCTCGATGGCTCGCATGATGCGCTTGTTGATCTCCCGTGAGCCAGAGTTCCCTGCTGTGATCTGACTGGGCAGCTGCACCAACGAGCCATTAGTGAACGTTGCCAAGATCTACAGAACATGAGCACAGTATTATATCTGAATTAAACCAAACATTTTTCAATGTGATCCCTTATAAAAAATAACATCATAGCTAACATTATAGCGTTGTTTAGTTTACAACCTTGAATTACTCAATTATACAAACTGAATTACTCAATCTTTTCAAGTTGTTTTGTTCAGGGCGACATGCATTATCCTGTATGTTGCTGGAGCTAACAGCCAGACCCATGGATACCCTATCTCTGCCAAATAACTGAGGCTAAGTAGCTGTGGGTTTGGTTAGGACTGGATGGGAGACCTCCTGAGAAAACTAAGTTGCTGCTGGAATTGGTGTTGGCAGGCAGGTAGGGGGTCTTCCCTCTGGTCACAGAACAATCCCATTGTCTCTGTCCAGTCATGGAGACACTGCACTGTAGGAGATGAACTTTAACTGACTCACTGAGGTGAGGTCATAATAGATTCCATGCCAATCAGTGCAAAGAATAGGGTGTTTCCCTGTTCCCTATCCCTATGTCCTGGCTCAATTCCCAACCTGGCTCATTCCATCTGACCATTGTAGGGGACTACAACTACTTAACTAATGTTACTTCTATAGTGGAATATACCATAGTAAGTGATTAACACTCAATTAGAAAAGCTTTCTCTGTTGAATCTGCTATGAACTACTTTAACCTGATCAGTTAAAGAGTAAACTGTGTGAGTGCCAATGTAGAGGTCATAAGCATACTTTACCCAGGCAACCTCAGAGTCCCATGTGCCAATTCAGCATTAATTTAATCAGAGTTAGGCCCATTAGGTAAGGATGAGCATCTGATCCAACAGCAGGGTAGATCCCCTTGATCAGTGCTGGGATTGCCCATAGATTCAGTGCAACACTACAGGGGGTAGAACTGTGGCCTCTTAACTGTATCTTCTATGGCTACTTTGTGTGGTTTTCATGTTCGTCTTTGAGTCAGGGGGTGTGCTTAAATAACATTCCATCATAGTCATTTGAAATAAGTTGTGCCCATTTGGAGAGCACTTCTGTATCATCTGTATCATCTTCTTAGTGCACCCAGGTACAACCTGCAATGTACTGAGGTCCCATCCAAGGGGGAGTAAATGACTCTCATCCACCCAGCACCACAGAAACCAGGTACAAGCACTAGACCTATTAGCCTTCATGGCTAGAGAAAGCTACATTGTGGCAATGGGCTTCCTCCTCTTCCCTATATTTAAGTATAAGTATATACACTCTACTATACTATTTGAGATTATGGGTGGAAGGGTTGAAGCGTCCTTGAGCATGATACTTAACCCCAAAGTGCTCCCGATGTGCAGGTTGGCACCTTACATGGCAGCCTCTGCCATCTGTGTGTGTGCTTAAAGCAATTGGAGTGAAGAGCGCTATATAAAATGCAGTCCATTTACCATTTACCAATAAAACCAGGGGGTTAGCATTCCAAATGGCCGCCACCGTCTTTAAATATGGCTTTCGACATGTGTTCACTTCTGGCACCATGTACAAACAAGCTAATTAATTAGGTGCTACATTTCCGATGGCCACAAATTATGCCAACTGTGTAGACTGGTGGTTGAGATGGTAATTTGCTGCTCAAGGATCAACCAATCCACATGGACAACAAAAGTTGTGCACATCATTATCTACAAATTATATCATCCATGTGGATTGGCCGATCCTCTCGGCAGGAAATTGCCAGCTCCAACATCAATCTGAAGTGATGATATACCACTTAATTCTCCATTAACTCCATCTAAACACCTAATTGGCCTACATAGTGCCGGCAACGACCCCTAGCAGCATCATAGTTGGCCCCACAAGGCTTCCGTTTTAACATTCCATATGTCATCTTAATGCAGAGGAAGTAGATTGGGAACCAAATAGAACGTTCAAGCATTGTTTTTGTTTACCTTGTTGAAAGGGTCTATAGAGTTGCAACAGCTAGGGAATCGAATGTTCTGAGCTATTCTTTTAGCGATTGGGCCCAAGGTGGTCACGTGTTTCATGGGCCCCATGTTTCCTCCCAACATTCAGCAGATCCCCATTGACATAGTACAGTGAACAGAGGAAACCTTATCTAAATTATTGGAAAAAGCAATTATTTATTTAAAAAAGGCGAACTGTTGCGCGTGTGACTGCGGTGCAGCACCGGGAAGTGGAAAACCGTTGCACAATTTTCCCTGTGATTCAAAAAGGCAGAAAGTATGGGAGCAGAAGGTCAAGAGACAAAACTGGAAGGCTAATAATTACTTAATATTGTAAAGTGATAGCCTAGAAATCTAGACGCACACTAGCGGCAGCCAGGGCTAGTCTAGCAACTCTCCGTTGGCTTGTGAGCTCAAAAAATTAAACTTCTATCAGGCCAATCAAATCGTGTATAGAGTCGTTAGGTGGGCTTAACATAATGATTGATGGCAGAGTTGCAACGGTTTGACTTGAATTCCCTACTTGAAAACAAATAAGATTGATGTTGCTGTTGGCGAACAGTGTGACACGAGTTAAGATTTTATTAAATTGGCAAACGTTTGAACTAGCTCCGCTGGTGGGAAACGCATGGGACTCATAGCGCTGCCGCTGTCCTATTGCGTGCAGAGGGAATTTGAAAGACAATCGATTATCCCGCCCCTCGGACTGAGCACTGCGAATGGTGAGTGCCCAGACCCTAAATTTTAATGGCTTTTAACAGGCTAGTAAAGTGAGGTAAATGTTAATTTCTCTCTTCGACTTATGATAACTGCGGCCGCGTTCACGTATTGCTGGGGGCAAACACCTTACTTTCTATGGGCAACACTAGCCAGCAATCAGAGACACCTGGCTGATTTCCAGTCACATGTTTCTCCATTGGCCTCCAGTGATTGTTGCCCCCACCATTTACGTACGAGGCCAATGCGGTATCTTCTAATATCAATGGGCGTTAGGCTACTTCTTCCCTATCTCCAGTTCTACTGTATATAATATCTCCATGCGGAGCACATAAAACCCCAAAACTAAATGCCATTCAAGTGAATTTATGTGAATTTCAAGTGAACACTGAACTCAGTTCTACTGAACCGTTCAGAGGACTCACGCAGTTCATGCCGATGATGTTGTCAAAGGGCAGCTCAGCGCTCCAGGAAGTGTCCTCTCGGCTGGGGCGGCGGACTTTGGGGGGCGAAATGTTTTCCTTTGGTGTTTGGCAGATGAGGAAGGTGTCAATCTTGTGCTTACGCAGAAACTCATTGCGCTCATAGCCATGCCCTTCCTCTGTCTCGTAGACTCCATCCAGACAGTCGAGGGTGGCCTGTGAGATGTGGATCCTCCTAATGAACGATGAACAGAAAGAGACAATAAGCTACCATGTCTACATCTAAGTTATTAGTTGGATTTATAGAAAAGAGACTAGTGTTAGGATAGGTTAGGGCAGTGGTTCTCAAATTTTCTGTCATTCCCCACTTTGGAAATGGGGTATTTTCAAATCCCACTGAGCCCATCAACTCGGCAAAATGGTTCCTGTCTTGGTCTGCTGGATCAGATGCTATTTTAATTCATATGTTGGTCTACTTATGACTCCGATGTTTGTGTGTGGTGATTTTCTTTTGAATCTATGATCTTGTAAAAAAAAAAAGGTATTATTAAAGATTAACAAAAATAAAACAAAGTTCCTCCTGTTCCTCGCGTCCCACCTGACATGACACTCTATTCCCCACTAGTGGGGCCCGCCCCACACTTTGAGAACCACTGGGTTAGGGTCACATGGTAGGGAAAGCACTGACTGACAGGTGGGGCTTCAGTGATGTCACTACCTGGTCACTAATAGGTAATGACACCTGTCCTTTGGTTTGAGGCCTGCTGGAGGAGCATGGCCGAGGTTCTCCCTCCTTTGTTTGTAGCCACTTGTGTATACCTGGAACCGTGGCATTTAGGACAACCTTCTGTTTTGGATTTTACACCATCATTAGGAAACTAGAATAAAACTTGAAAACAACAAAGACACTCGCGCTGTTCCAGTGTATCAGAGGAGTACCGGGCAGAGAGTGCCAGCACGCCACAGGTATGTTGACCGCTCTCTGAGGCTCCTGCCAAGCGGACACACACACATGCAACACGGTTAGGACCTACTTCAAAGTTCTGCACCACACGTAGGGCTAGTGTGTAGGGAACAGTAAGGTTCTATGTTTGTTTGATGCAGGAGGCTTTTAGTTTAGTTTAACCCCTAGACAAAGTTAGAGCCTGTGGCCTTACCACTTCCTAACACTAGAAACAAGAAGCAACAATGTGTGCTCCTCATGGAGGTTTTATTAGATTAGAGAAAATGAAAATAACGTCATGAATGAAATGAATGGAATTCATGAATGAATGAAAACATTTCCTTTTCTTTCTTTGACTTGTATTATATTTTTCTTCAAATGCCCTGTTGACTTTTTACAACTACAGAACAATGTATGTAATACTGATTGATCTGGATGGATCCCTAGCTCTCATCCCCCACACCCCCTTGTGTATCCACATGTGCATTCTACATACACTGTATCCCTGGCATTGGGTTAAGCACCTGGCTCTCCAGCTGAGCTTCAGCAAGATCACTTACCCGGGTATGCCCCCTGCCTCCAGCATGTTGGCCACATCCACGTCCCAGGACCACACATCAAACTGCCACTTCTGGAGGCCCAGGACTCCACAGAGCACGGAGCCCGAGTGGATGCCGATGCGCATGTCCACGTTGTGCTTCAGCTCTCTACGCACATACCTGATACGCCCATAGCAAATAAAGCAAAGTAAAGTGGCTGGTAATAGCAGACTCTTTTATCCATAGTAATATACTGAATAATACAGACCTGCAACATTGGGTTCAGGATTCAAACAAAGTGGCCAGAAACCATTAAAACCTCCAGCGAATGAGCAACACATTTATTTGCTGTTTAACAATGCAGAGAACTATGGGACGTCTCAGCTTTTCGTCAAGATTAGAATAGGGAATAAAATGCTACTATGCTAATGCTAATCTTCTATGCTCTTATAATGGGGTAGAAATAACTGGAGACTAAGTAACTAATGGCAGTCTAATGAAGTGTGGAAGAATCACTACATCAGTGAATGAATCAGTCAAACTTTCAAATCTTAATCAACCTAGCACACATTTCAATTCCGGCACAGTGCCTGAGAACTTTAAGCTCGGCCTCTTTATAAGGACAGCAACAAGATCAAAACACATTTATTCAAATTTTATATAGCTCATAGATGGATTTATGTTGAGCTACTCAACAATATTTTTGAAGAACAACACAGAGTGTAGTTGGGTGATTCAACCAGCCTAAATCACAAGGGGTGAGAAGGGAGGGAAGTTTGTCAAAAACACTATAATTATCATGACATTTCTGCTATTTGTAGTGTGGTGAAATCAAACACTTCTCTAAAATTTCTGCTTAGTAAGCAGCCCTGACCAGGAGGAGGGAGGGAACTGGGGGGGGGGGGGGGGGGGGGGTGTTATACGTTATATGTATGAGGCTGTGTACATCCTGCATTCAAAAAGAATATCCTTATAGGACAATAAAGACTCTATACTATACTTTGCTTTCTAGAGGTGGTGAACTCTGCATTGCCTCACTACAGCACTTTAATTGCCATGCTAGAGGACAGTGCTGCACACTTCAGCAGAGATATTCTACGCTCAAAAAATCAAATCCTTCGCATATCACATTAACCGGTTTCACTGGGAACATCTACCATAACTGGTGGTGTTTAGCAAGTTCAGATTATTGTTTATGTTCTGATTATTTTCTTTGGTTTGACGATGACAACTTCTCATACTGCAGAGCTATGGTGATATAGATTTAGATTAAATAAAAAAGAAAAAATAGCTCAGTGGACAAAAAAGTCCACTCATCCTGGGCACTAAAACTATCATGAGAACCTCCTCAAGATAATCTTGATGATCACTATCTTCCAGTGCCATCTGCGCAGAGGCTCCCTGACCCACCTGATGGTGTTGATCATGGCAAGGCCCATCTCCACACAGCAACGAGCATGGGCCCGCTGGGGTTCAGGGACCCCCGACACACAGTAGTAGCAGTCCCCCAGGATCTTTATCCTCAGGCAGTGATGCTCCTGACAAACCAGCAATGAGACATTTTGATATGAATTTATGGTACTTAAAGTAATCTAGTAAATTATTAGGTAATGTGTTATACTAAACAGCATGGATGTATTAATTTCTCATGTAGTAATAGGGCTGTCATGTGAGGGTATCATACTCTGTTAATGTATGTCCATACTACCAGTTTATACATAAGTCATTATATCTTCAGCTAAGAGTTGACCACTCACAAAATAAGCTTCCTTACCCATTTAGAAATAAATTTAACTGAACATGAAAAACGTATCACAGGGAAAGTACTGACATGCTAGCACCCAGAAGTTTGTTCAAATCAGTCTTAAAGGGATCAGTAATCACACTAAGGGATCAGTAATCAACATCTATATGGTGCTATTGCGCAAAAGGGCTATGCAAGTTCACTTTTCACTCAAGCTTGGTCTCTTAAGAACAATCTTAAGCCTACCATACAAACTATTCTCTCTCTATTCTCTCTCTCTCTCTCTCTCTCTCTCTCTCTGTCACAATCCATTAACCTACATTATGGGCCTTTTATTTTGTCATCTATTAATCTGTAATACTATGATTCTCCTTGCATTTGTGTTCTTGACCAAGAGGTCAAAGACGTTATTCTGGAGAAGAGATGAATCATAACCACGCTAAACCTGGTGAGCATTTGTAAACAGTGCTTGTGCATCATTTCATGTTCTGTAGTTGCAACATTTCTGCTTTTACTTTACATACCTCTGCAAGATGATCGAAACGGCCGAACAGCTCGTTGAGTGTCCGCACCAAGTCCTGGGCAGACATGGTCATTGACATTGTGGTAAACCCCTGTATGTCAGCAAACAGGATACTGAGAGAGAAAAAAAGAAAAAGA
Source organism: Alosa sapidissima (assembly GCF_018492685.1). Classification (NCBI taxonomy): domain Eukaryota; kingdom Metazoa; phylum Chordata; class Actinopteri; order Clupeiformes; family Clupeidae; genus Alosa; species Alosa sapidissima. The sequence goes on from NC_055975.1 coordinate 3,981,815, forward strand.
CATACACTACAGGCTCAGGATGCACATAAGGCTTACAGTAATTAATAGAGAGTGGACACAAACTGCCTACGGCTATCAGAGGGATTTTGGAAGGACTTAAAGTAGGATGAAAAGTACCTGACGTCCGTGTAGTGGTGGATGTAGATCTTATGGAACTGCTGAGACAGCAGGTCATCTTCCATGGTGCTAATGTCAGCGATCATCTCCAAGGCAACGAAGCGAGGCAGGATGGACATGACCAAACGCTCCTTCAGAGAGCAATGCAATTAAATTAAATTCAGTTATGGTTCCTGGCATGTTTTGTCCAAAACCATGTAAAATAATGATACATGAACATTATAATAAAAATCCTGCATGTATGTAGCGTCAATAACAATTAAAATTGTTTCAATTTTTAAATAAAATAATAATATCTTCCTGAGGGCTGTCAGCCTGTTGCATTGCAGTCAGGGAGGGTACTACAGGGAGGAGTTATTACCTGGAGACCTGGATTTGACACTGGGTGAGGTGACTATGTATTCTCACTACTGTCCCTCCTTTTGTAGTCATCCGGTCCTCTCTTTTGACTCCTGCTGTCCTCTCCTTGTCTTAGCTGCCCTGTTTTGCTTTTATCTACCTGACATGAACTGATGTGAGCAGTACTCCCAGACCTGCTCCTGACCTGTCTGTGGTTCTCCTTCTCCAGCTTGACCCGGCCCTCGATGCAGCGGCGGGTCTCCAGGAAGGCTTGGCGTTGGGCACGGTCTGAGAGGTAGTGGATGAACAGGCCTGCTGTGTTCATGCCCATGTACAGCAGTCCCTTTGACATCACCTGAAATCCCCCGAAAATTCTAGTGTTTGTGGTTATAGTTCACATTAATCTGAGTGTCCAATCCTGAATATGATTTCATTTACTCAATTCAATAATTTTGAAAGCATCTATTTCATGTGGTCTTTTTGTGAATATTATTTGCAAGTACATGAGTACTTACAAGCACTATTATTGGTGTACACAATTTTTACTTAATGGTAGCTGAAGATGCTAACAATATAAATGTGACATCCAGTAGTAGCACAGGTGCCAATAAAATGAATATCCATGGCGATATAAATCACTTCAGATAAAACATCTGGTAACAACATTTGAGATCATTTTAAGGCAAACAGAATTCAACAGTGTAGGCAAAAATCTCGGAGGTCACCGGCCCACATGTGGACCGGCCCACCGGGGGTTGTACAGATTGCCAGTCCGAGCCTGCTCAGGACCGAGGCATTGCTTAGGAAAACAAAGCTATTTTTGGTATAGAGCCACTTCTGACCAGACCTACTACAGGTGGGTCTCAAAAAATTTGAATATCATGGAAATGTTCATTTTTACCCCCTAATTTAGTTCAAAAAGTGGATCTTTCATATATTGTAGATTCATTACATATAAAGTGAAATATGTCAAGCCATTTTTGTTGTAATCCTGATGATTACAGCTTACAGCTCATGAAAACCAAAAATGAGTATCTCAAAATATTAGAATAAGGAGGTTATAATACAGAAATGTCGACCTTTTGAAAAGAAATGAACTAATCTGACTAATTTGACTAATTTCATTTATACACTCAATACTTGTTCTGGCTGCTTTTGCACAAATGACTGCATCAATGTGGCGTGGTATGGAGGCAATCAGCCTGTGGCACTGCTGAGGTGATATGGAAGCCCAGGTTACATTAATAGCGACCTTAAGGTCATCTGTATTGTTGTTGTCTCTTGACAGGATCTCCATAAAGTTTTCAGCAGATAGAAGCATGAAGTGCACTAAAATATCCTGTTGCTTGCACACCTTTTCCTACCACACTTTTCCATTCCAGTCAACTTTCCATGAATATGCTTTCATACAGCACTTTGTGAACCTTCTGTGGCTTACCCTCCCTGTGGAGGGTGTCCATGAGTGCCTTCTGGACAACTATCAAGTCTGCAGTCTTTCCCATGATTGTGGTTGTGTTTACTGAACCAGACTAAGAGTTTAAAGGCTCAGAACACCGACATTTCTGTATTATAACCTCTTCATTCTAATACTTTGAGATACTCATTTTGGTTTTCAGGACCTGTACATCGTAATCATCAAGATTACAACAATGAATCTAGGGTTACACTTTACTTGACAGTATTGACATAAGAGTGACATGACACTGTCAAGAACATGTCATAAACAAATCATAAACGTATTGCTTCTGTCATTAAGTGTCATTCGGTTTTTGTCATAACAAGTTAGGGTTAGGGTTAGAGTTAGGGTTAGGGTTAGAGGTTAGGATTAGGGTTACGGTTCATGTGTCATGACAGTGTCATGTCACTCTTATGTCGATACTGAAGTAAAATGTTACAGAATCTAGAATATATGAAAAATCCACTTTTTTAACTAAATTAGGGGGGAAAATGAACTTTTCCATGTTATTCTAATTTTTTGAGACCCACCTGTATAACAGAAGGCGAGTGAAACTGCTCGTCATGAGCACTGATTAAGCTCGGAAAGACACAGGAGGATTTGATTGGCCTGGGCTAATTTGGGCTATGCTCCAGGGCATGGAATTAACTGACTAACACACATGCAGTGCAGGCTACAGACCCAGGAACCAAGCCCTCCATCCCCAAGATATAGCTGCTCCAAGTCAGCAGAAATAAACAAATCAGTCATTGAATCACTGCTTTGTAACTTTCATATCTTCTAATCCACATAAACAACAGATTGTGTGTCATCTGTGTACATTGTGCGCACAGTCAGCCTCACCTTCCTTACGATGGCGACGTCGTTATAGTTCTGTATGGTCTCTACCAGGAGGTGGAGGGTTGAGGTGAGGCACCCGGTGCATATGGACCAGAGCAGGGGCAGTGGGAGCAGCGTGTAGGTGGCAAACAGGATGAAGAGCACGTACCACGACTGGTCCTTCTCCAGGCCGTACACCAGCCCCCCCAGCACCTGCACCGTTTGGGACAGCCAGCTGGCCAACCCCGCGTAGCGCAGGTACGCTGGCGAAATGTTGCCCTTGCAGATGAGCACCATGATGCAGAGCCCAGCGCCCAAGGCCATGAAGAGGCCTGCCAGCCAGCCGTGAAGCGAGTCCACCATCTCCGGCGCCACGGCCAGGTAGATGATGATGATGTGGAGCTTGGTGATGATGTCGATGAGGTTGGTGACCACCAGCGAGGTGCGGCGCTGGTCCGAGGAGTACTCCTGGTAGAGCTTCTCCAGGTCCTGTGACTTGAAAGTGTGGTGGAGCACGGGCAGGAAGACGCCGCGCACAGTCGAGCCCCAGCTGACAAAGAAGTCTGCGTCGCCGCCCGCGCCATCCATGCTGTTTTGCGTGCTCGTGGAGCTGCGTGCAGGGTGGACACGGGCGGCCGAAGAGCGGCGCTTGTAGGCGCCGCCGCCTCGCGCCAGCTTGTTGCGGATCTGCCGGTTGATGTCTTCGATGTATGCGTCGGTGACGATGATCTTGTGCGTGGTCAGCATGTCCGGGCTCGTCTGGCCCTGCTCACGCTGCTCCATGATGTTGCGCACGGCGTTCTGCCATTTCAGCTGCTTGCGCTTCTGGCTGGGCGTCTTCGAGACGTTGGCGGCCGGCAGCGTTGGGGGAGGGGGGTGCAGCATCACGTCCGTGAAGCTGCGGACTTCGTCCCCAGATGTCATGGTGAGACCTCACCTGAGCTCACAGAACACAGCTGGTCACGAGCTCTGTGGACACAGATCAGGTCAGCATCCACAGCAAGTTCACATGCATTACAGTGTTTACAAGATTAACATGGGTAAGGTACTATCACAATCAGACTGTCCATACACCTAACTGTTTACACAAACATTTTTTTCTTCAAAGATCCACAGTATCTGCTGGTTTAATTTGGATTTGCATTTTTCATCATGTTGCAGGGTAACATTCACATGATGAATGAATAGAAGTTCAAGTTCTTCATAATTTACCCCATGTTACTTGGGCAAAGTAAATGTGCTGTCATAGAACAATTTAGATAGAAAACGACAACCTTAATCTTATGGAGATGCTACATCAAAAATACACTGAAATGGCTAACCCATATATTTAGAGCACTTACCACTCATATACATTTGTGAAATGGAGCACACATGAAGCCTTTCTGCTCCTGGTGTGGGTTGACAGAGCATAAAACTCAAAGAATAACACGCACTTTACTCTCATCAGCATGGTTAAAGAGTACAATACAGAGAACAATAATTTTCCATGGGAACACTCCATCTGCCAAAATCCTTTCCTTGGGTGCTCCATGTAAACAAGTGAAATATTATTCTTCCAAGAAAAAACTTCAGACCTGGTCCGGAGTCCTGGGAGCTATATTTGTCATCACATCCCTTCCACAAGAAACTCAGCTTGGAGCAAGATACACATTCCTTCAGTTCCAAGCATGCAGGCAGGCACACGGCGAACCACTTTGGCAGATTGTACTGTAAACTCGCTTGAGCCGTACTGCACCAAAGCTCCTCACGACGGCCCCTTAGCCGGAGCCAGATGGCCTGTGAAAAGCTCCTCTTCACCCTTTGGTCTCTGTGGTGGATGGATTGCAATCTGTCAGGTACTAATCCACATGAATGGCCCACCACCTTCCCACAGGAAGAGCGAAAGATGAGTTGAACAGCCTCCAAACTCACAGAAGACGCAAATGTGTCCCAAACAGAATGATCACTACATGCCTCCCTTTCCCAGTGAGCCTGAAATAGATGCAGAAGGTTGACTTATCTGTAGAGGATTACCAACAGTCAGACGAAGCCATCCAGGGTAAGTCCAGGTGTGTGTGACATTTGTAAACAAATGGTAGTGTGCTCCAAGATATTCAATAGCTCAGGAGTTACAGGGAGGGTTTTGAATCAGATTCTTGACAATCAACATAATGAGAAATCCCTGTGTTGTGAGCTTATGTTCACTCACCTCTGGAAACATCCTGATCACTCACTTTTGGAGTCTTGAGGCTTACCTGGGTTTCTAATTGGCCGAGATTTGTTGTCCAAGGATTGAGGACACTGACTGGGAGCGATGTGATAAGCCAGCCCCTGACCCCCTTCGTGAAAATCAAAAGCCATAGTTTTCAGTCTGATGCACTGGGCATAAGCTGGATCAAGTGCCTGATACTGATCAAGTTAATTACAATGCACATGAGGTCAGAAAGCAGCTAAACCAAGTCATCTGTACAGTATTGCTTGCAGAAGCTATGGGCATTGTTTACCAATGCACACCCTCCAAACAAAATACAGGGCCCTAATTGAATTGGCAGGCATAGTGCAAAGTCTGTTAACACATTTGCATGCATGAAATATAAATATTGTGTGGCACCTTGGAGCATTGAGCTGACTCATCAATGTTGTGCTTCAATGTCTTGCCGATGGTGTTAAACTAGCAAACTGATTTTACCAAGTTATTACATAGCTTTCGCACTCCATCCATTCAAATTAGAACCCACGGAGAAACGACATAGCAATAGCAAAGCTTGCTATTTCTTCTGATTCCTCTTAGGAATGCAATATATAGGCCTAATATATGACCCTGAAAATGCTAGGACTATCACATACCATAAGTGCTCAACAAGTGCTAGTGCACATCTAGACTGCAATAATAATTACTTCATCAGAGTATTTTTTTGATTGGCAGCGTAAATAAAAATAACTAATCAAACTGATTTACATCAAAGCCACTATCACCCTCGACTCCACACCAGTTTGCCTACCGCTCCAACAGGTTGACAGAGGATGCCATCTCCATCTTCACTGCACTTCACCCTCACTGGGCCTGTCTAAAAAGACACTTACATCAGAATGCTATTCATTGATTACTCTGCATTCAACACAACCCTTCTGTAATCATCAACATTTTGATTAGCTACTCATTTAATTCAAGAGTTCAAGAGTCTTTTGTCATCATGTGTAGCACCATGTTTTCACTGTGCACAATAAAAGAGATTTCTTTCCTCCGTAACTGATTACAATTACATTTATTTTGTAGCTGTTACATGTTTCTCCTCAATCCTGGAGGGGGGTATATTTGCATTTGCTCTTGAGGCTCAAGTGAGCAGTGGACAAAGCTCATTCTTTAATTTACAGTTAGTTAAAATTCTATTCATTTATACTATAGTGCCAACAACAATCCTCATTGCCTCAAGGTGCTTTACAGAGATGAAGTCACTATCCACCAAGGTCTTGCATTATTTAGTTGTGCTGTCCTCGCCGAGCTTGCCAAGACGACAATGGATCCAATAGGAGTGCTTAATGTACAAACACTGTCCATCTGCCACTCAAGGAGGAACTTTCCAGAAGCCAGTTCTTCATCAGTGCAAGGAAAGACCAAAACAGAGTGCCAGAGTGCCACAAACGTTTTGTTTAAGAGAAAATAACGACAGCCTTTTCATTTTGTGTTGCCTTTTCTGCCAATCTTAATGAAGACTGGTACGCTTGATGTGACGTACATGAAGCACAAAACTCAAAATGCAACTTTTGATAACATAAAATTTAATAGATCATATTTACAGCATACGCATTCATTCCAAAGAATTTAAATAGAACACACCGAGATATGCAACTTCTTCCAAAGTTCAGATAAATGGATAAAACTTACAAAAAAGATAAATACTTCCAAGTAATTCATATTAAACAAAATAAATAGCTACTCAATGTTGTTGGTGCTCAAAGCTTCAACAAAACAGAAAAATAAAACAAGATGCAAATATTATAAAGAAAGATATTTCATGGTAGTGTTTCGACTGGATTATTGTACAAACAAGTGCCACTGAAAGTCATCCATTGGCTAGTATTTGGCACTATTTCAACCAGAAAATTCTGACCAAAATGATATGGTGCATTCATATCGTATGCAAAAATGAAGCTCTGCTTAAAACATATTGTTTAACAGTACCAAGATTAGAAATAGTTTAATGTAAACATTGTGGAAACATTCCCTTGTTGGCACCACATTTTACTAACTTGGGAAAAAGAAAAAGGAAGCCTGAAATTCTGTGGTAACTTGTACTTCAGCCAAAATGATGGCCCACCTATTTCAAAGGCTTAAAATGTCATTTCAAATCGTAGCTGGTGAGCTGGCATGTCCAAGTTAATAAGGGAAATGTTATTGTAAACGGTTATGCTTTCACAGCAACGTCTCTCACTGTTTTTTTTTTTCCGAGGAATCTATCATTTGGAGAATACTATGATATCAGTTCAATTTTTAAAGGTCTGGAGTGAAAGTGCAGATTTGACGTCAACATCTATAATGACTGTCTTTCAGAGTTTTAAAATGAATATCTTTCTAACTACATAGATTTTGATACATCTGTGTAGAATTCGTGCAAAAGTGTAGAGGTCTTTCATTCACTTGTGGTTCAAGATCACAATACCAATTTATACAGATTTCACACCATATATAGGCTATATTTTTCTTCAATAAATAAGCATACTGTATATTTTCAATTAAATAACCTTATAGTACTTGCTGTACATATAAACACTGACAAAGACTTACATACAAAATGCCGACTACCACAAGCACCATCTTGTGGTCACAAAACAGAAAATAACCAAGCAAAAAAAAGAGGAAATCATTGTTGGTGGTTAGGATGCAGGAAATTACACAGTATTTGTCTGAGTGGTTGAGGTAATCAGGTGTTAGGATGGGTCGACATGAAGGTCTTTGGGCCGCCAGGAAAGGATTACTTTAAGCTCACACACAAACTGCAGGTAGGTAACACCATTAGTGGTCTTCAAGCCCACAACCTTGCAAGATCAGGGTAATACACTGGTAGTGAGAAACCCCTCAGAGAACTCCCATCGAGAAACTCAGCCAGTGTCCATTTTGTTAACACAAACATTTTGTCTTGATGCAGTGGCCAGTCTTTCTGATGTTGAAGTACCAGGATGCAATTTTCTCAGACGGAGATATAACTCAGTCAGAAAAAGTGAAATCATTCAGAGGCTAAACTGCTTGACTCAATGTGTGAAGTGAACAATTCAGAGCATGATTAGAGGGGCAGCTCATTCAGTTAGAAAAACGAATACTGCAGATTGCATGCTTCCTGTAAAAAGATTTCACTTTTTTTAATGAGCACAACAATAAACTGCTCAATCATGAACCTCCACAGAGCTGACCAACACAACAGATATCTGTTTGCTCCAACTGTATTACGGTATGCATCACTTCCTATTTTACCTTTCTCTCCCAAAGGCCCAATCGTTTAGAGCAGGGGTTTTCAACTGATTGTGACCCCAGGGCCACCATTCTGACTAAGAAAGCAAAATGGGGACCACTACTCTATAGAAAATAGTGATTCAGGTGATCAGCAGACCACTGGCTGAAAACCTCTGTTGTAGAATGTAATAATACCAGTCTTAGCAGAATGATTGACAAGTCAGAACAGCAGCCCCAGCTTGATTTTAACAAATCAATAGGCATAATAGCTATATTTTAATTAAATATGAACTGAAATAACACAACAGTGAACCCTTGAGATATGAAAGGTATGGTGGCACATCCATGGTGATTTTCTGTCGTGGTGGATAAAAGAATGGTAGACCCATCCCCAACACCCTCCCTCCTAGACAGTAATTCTGAAGAGTATTCAGATGGGAGTACAAATGAAACACGTTTCTGCAACCCTACTTGATGTTTTTGAGGAGTGAGGTGCGAGCGTTCACCACAGCCTTGAAAGCGTCTTCGCTGCCCGGTGCCACACATTTGTCTGGATGGAGAAGAACAGCCAGCTTCCTGTAGGCTTTGTTCACCTCTTCCCTAAAACACAGATCCACACAAGCAATGAGCAAACTGATACAGATAATACTAGTTGCATCAACACATTCAAAATCAATGATTATTTCTTCACATGCTGTCGCTATTTCTTGGTCATTTTACAACATGTTGAAGCACACATAGCTTCTCTACAGTTTCTAACTAAGTGAAAGTCAATAGTTCATTATCCGTAGTTGTAGTTTATAATATCCATACTGAACTTTAGGAATCAAAATGTCTGTTGCTCTATTCTGTTCTATGTTAAAAAAATGTAAACTTGAGCATCTCTAAGTGTTTGTTGGCCAATTGACAGCCCCTGAAAACAGGATGAGAACAAGTGGAGACTGACTGAGGGCAAGTGGTGTTCTAGAGACCAGAGATTAGTTCAAGACAGACTAAACAGGGCAAAGCCTATGATTCAATGAAAACAATAGTTTGTTGAACACTGTTGTTCCTGCAAGCGCTCTGAGAAGGCCATTGTTTAAAATGTATTCAGAGCCTGATGAAATTGATGTAAATAGAGTTTTCATTTACTTTTTTAACTTTATGCTGCGCTCAATGCCTTTTAATTACGACGGTATCTGTATACACATCAATGCTGATAGGATAGCACATCAGACACGCCCACCAAATGATGTGTATGGGGAGGAGGAGAAAACGAATGAAATGCTAATGGGGTGGAGAAGAAATAGAACAAGAAAAAACTGAAAGAAAGAAAAAATTCCACAAAGAAAGAGATTGAAATGAGAAATAAATAGGGGTGTAAGAATCCATATATCTTTATCAATGCTTTAATCTAATAACAAACAATGCAGTGACATGCTTCCATTGACCTGTCTCATACACATTGAGACATGCGTGTTCATTTTCTTTCCTGAGGCATTACAGGGAAGCTACATTGGGCGCGTAACTGAAGCATTCCGTTCGCATTGCGTCTGCTGCAACAGTTAGCTTCCACTACAATCAATGGAAGTAGCTACACCAGACGAGAAAGCGATTTTCAGCTTGATTGATCATGGGAAACACATAGGAATGTTAATATTTATGACCTGGTGCATCTGGACCCCTTATTCCTCCAATTCCAATATGACCACTGTCCGAAATAGCAGTTTTGGCTGTAGTATGGGGCCTTACACCCCATTGTTCGTGCAAATTTATCTACAAGCCCCAAATTTGGCACGGATGCAGCTGAGGGCATACTGAAATGATTTAGCCAGGGCGCCTGAGCCAATGGTCCCTGAGACCAAGATGGTGGCCAAATCCAATATGGCCGTCGTCTGAAAGGGATTCGGCTGTAGCTTTTGAGCCAGATGAGATACAAATACAAACTTGATGTCTATTTTACCTTTTCTGACCATGTGAAACCCATAGGAATACTACTACTACATACATTTATGATTGGGTTTATCAGGACCCCCCAAATTCCATAAATTCAATATGGACGCTGTCCAAAAAAAGGGTTTTGGCAACACATTTTGAACCAAATGCACTACAAATGAGGATGTTGTGTCTATTTTATGTTTATTGACCACAGGAAGTCCATTGGCATATTCATATGTATACTTGTGTAAATCTGGACTCTGGAACCTGTATTCTTTTCAAGACTGTGGTTGAAAATCCTTTTTTACCATGACTTTTAAGGTTATTCTCAATGTTGATTAATTTCCTTAGGTGAATACATGTCAAACTGTAATCATATAAAAAAGAATAAAACAATTATTATTGCAAGGCAATATTTATATTATGTCAAATTGTTAAAAGAATAATATAGTCAATTTGTCCAAAACCCTTAAAAGGTTTGCTTAACATAACAAAAAAACAGCAATAACATAAAAAAAAAAAAAAAAAAACCCCTCTCATGGTCTATCTCACAATTGTAGTCATAAGAACAAAACACTTGTAGAAAAAAGTACATCTGGTTAGGAAGGAAGTTGGTAGGAAAGGAAGTAGTTGGCTAAACACTGTTGTTGGTCATCTTCTGAGACCACAGGTGACCACCTGCATGGACCCATTACAATTTGCATACCGTCCAGAGGTGGGTGTGAAGGATGCCTTAATCTACCTGCTTCATAGAACACACTCTCACCTGGACAGGGCTGGCAGCATTGTCAGGATCATGTTCTTTGATTTCTTAATTGCTTTTAACACCATACAGCCTATGCTGCTACGTGAGAAGCTGCGAAGGATGCAGGTAGACACCTCCACAACTTCATGGATTACTGATTACCTGACTGACAGACCACAGGTTGTGAGAATGAAAGGGTGTGTATCTGAGCATTTAGTCAGTAACATAAGAGCACCACAAGGGACTGTGCTGTGTCCTTTTCTAGCCTATGCTGTGTAAAATGTGTAAAAAACATGTTTATTTGAACGCGTCATAGGCTATGTCACATCCTTGCGTCCCTTTAACTCTGCCGTGGCTTGAGTGGACAAGCAATCAATAGTGTCAAACTCCCTAGTGGTTGTGGAGTAAAATTATTTAATAATCAATTAAATGTTTGGACGAATGTTTGCCTTCACCACCACTGCGACTGTCTGATCTGCAGCAAGAAGACACGCAAAATGTAATGTTGAAGACACCTTGAAAGTAGATCATTCTGAGAGCGCAGATGTCCATGTAGACCAAATAGCCTACCATGCCATGCAACACTGTGGAAGTTAAAGTTTGATTAGCCTAAGTTCTGGCCTGTCATTCAATAATAATAATAATAATAATAATAAAAATGTACTTCCTAACCCTTGATTCAGGTAATGTTGATAATCTAATTCAGACCAATAGGCTGAATTGAAATCCATAAAGAGATGCTCCGCACATATAACTCTGAAATATGCAAAGCAAGACAGTCTTTCTTTTCTAACATTATCAATAGAAGTTCAAATAACACTCGTATTCTATTTTCAACTGTTGATAAGTTAACAAATCCCCCCTCACAATTAGCGCCTGAACTTCTCTCAACTAATAAATGCAATGAGTTTTCATCTTTTTTTTAAAGGTAAAATTGACAAAATCAGACTCAACATATCTGCTCAATTACAAATTCAACAACCTGAACTTCCAGCAACAAACAGAGGGAAACTAAACTTGATGTCAGAGTTCAGCTTGATAGACTACGAAACACTTGAAAAAACGGTACAGAATCTCAGCCCTTCCACATGTGTCTTAGACACTCTGCCTACCAATTTCTTCAAAACTGTTTTTCACCTCATAGCGGCGGATGTCCTTCAAATTGTAAATGTATCATTGCTGTCTGGCACTTTTCCTAAGTCACTGAAAACAGCTGTTGTAAAGCCACTTCTCAAGAAGAATAACCTGGATGCCTCCATGCTAAACAATTACAGGCCCATATCCAATCTACCTTTTATTGGCAAAATTATTGAAAAAGTAGTCTTTAATCAATTAACCACCTTCCTAACATCAAATGGGTATTTTGATTACTTTCAGTCTGGTTTTCGGGCAAATCACAGCACTGAAACAGCTCTCATTAAAGTTTCCAATGACATACGCCTCAACACAGATTCAGGTAAAACATCAGTCCTAGTGCTACTGGACCTTAGTGCAGCATTTGACACTGTTGATCACAATATTTTACTACACAGACTAGAACACTGGGTTGGATTTACAGGCATAGTTATCAGCTGGCTAAAATCATATCTACAAGAAAGGAGCTTCTTTGTTGCCATCGGAAACTGTACCTCAACACCAACGTCCTTGACCTGTGGTGTTCCCCAGGGGTCGATCTTGGGGCCACTATTATTCAACCTCTATATGCTCCCACTTGGACAAATCATTTAAAATAATTTTATTTCATATCATAGCTATGCAGATGACACACAAATTTACTTAGCTCTATCACCAAACAACTATGGTCCTCTTGAATCTATGTGTCAGTGTATAGAACAAATCAACACCTGGATGTCTCAAAATTTTCTTCAGCTGAACAAAGAAAAAACTGAAGTAATTATATTTGGTAAAAATGAGGAAAGACTTAGGGTTGCCACTCTCCTTGACACAAAAGGGTTGAAGGCAAAGGATACTGTTAAAAACCTTGGTGTATTAATTGACAGTGATCTAAATTTCAACAGCCACATGAAAGCGATAACTAAATCAGCTTTTTACCACCTCAAAAATATTGTCAAACTCAGAGGGCTGATGTCAAAACATGACTTAGAAAAACTCATTCATGCATTTATCTCCAGCAGGGTTGATTACTGCAATGGACTGTTCACAGGCCTTCCTAAAAAGACTATTAAACAGCTTCAGGTGATACAAAATGCAGCAGCTAGGACTCTAACAAAAACTAAAAGAACTGACCACATTACTCCAATTCTTAAGTCCTTGCACTGGCTTCCAGTAAGTCACAGAATTGACTTTAAAGCACTATTGCTTGTTTATAAATCAGTAAATGGAGCAGGACCTAAATACTTGTCAGACAGCAGTACACACCTTCTCGTCCTCTCAGGTCCCAGGTGAAAAACCTGCTAGTAAAACCTACAGTTAGAACTAAACATGGTGAAGCAGCTTTTAGCTGCTATGCGGCTCAGCTGTGGAACCAACTTTCGGGTGACATTAAAAAGGCCCCAACTGTAGCCAGTTTTAAATCTAGACTGAAGACCAAACTGTTCTCAGACGCTTTCTGCTAACTGTGCCGAGTTACAAATTCTGAATCTGCCTCGATAATTATTCTACTTTATCTTTTATTACTTTTTTTACTACTTTTGCCTTTGTTTTTGCTTACTAATTATTCTTTATTTTTAAATGATTTTACCTTGTGTTTTATGTTTTCTTTTTATTATGATCTTTACCTTTTAACTATTCTTTGACTATATTGCCCTTCTATGCTTTTATTTGTTATTATCGTTTGGTTTTGTTTATGTAAAGCACATTGAATGACCTCTGTGTATGAAATGTGCTATATAAATAAACTTGACTTGACTTGACTTGACTTGACTGAATACTGCTTGTATTTAATGGTTTAAATATTGTTGCAGCCCCCAGAAAGTTATTTTTTAGAATTTTGGTCAAAAATGGCTCTTTTGAAAGTAAATGTTTCTGACCCCTGGTATAGAAGCTTCTAGACTCTTCGCTTAGAGCGCTGATACCAGCTATTGGTAGGTCTATCATTTGTGTGGAATGTGTTTGGGGCAATTATAATAATCAGCATTACTTATTAGCAATAAGTCTTTGCAATAGAACTTTTGATTTTAACACGCAGCTGGGGACTTGATTGACTATCAAAAATAATAAAATCTTCAGAATAAAGAATCGATATCGAATCGAATTGAGACATGATGAAATTAAGCAATTCCAATTTCAAGCAAACAACTCCTTAACTGTTCTAAAATAACTGGAATCTAAGGCCTTGCACTTATTGCTTTTCTAAAATATTTTCTAAAACATCTAAGATTTCATAAAATAAAGGCACAGCAACAAGAAATGGAAAGATTTATTCATAGATAATCATTCTTCCACAAATAAATATATTTATTCCATCATAATGGTTGCCAAGGCGCAGCAGAGCAGCAGCAATGCTAATTTTTGTATCAATTTGTGGTGGCGATTAAGCCAATCATAATCAAGGACCTGTTTTCGATCCATTTTAGAATTTGTGATTTACAGTACACCCCTACTACAAAAGTTAAGATAGAGAAAGAGCAAGATGGACAAAAAAAGGAGAAAAGATGGAGCCGGAGAGCAATTGACGTAAAGAGAGAAAGAGAGAACGAAAGAAAAAAAGAAAGATTGGCTTGGCAAGGCTGATTAATCTGGGTGGTGAAGCCTAAGTGGATTACGCCCGTCCTCCAGTGATTGCACACATGAGGACTCGGGAGGTGTCCTGCTTTTGCCACCGGCTTGCTGACCCACTCTGAGTGCTCTATTATTAGAGCTGAGAGCACGCCTGGGCAGTGCCTGAACTGGGGTTGGACACAGAGCCAGTTATGACTTGTCCTAGCAGTGGCTACCACAAACTCTCATTACAGCGTCAAAGCAGGACAACACAGCCCAAGACCTGCACTGTACGGTGGAATGCAAACTAGCTTAACTACTGCGTTCTGACTAAAAAGGATGTTCAGTGACTAAACCATGGCCATCTCAAACGAAAAAAGTTACATTCAGAGATGACTGAGGAAGTAAATGGCATCTATTCAGTTTGGACTTACAGTGGTCTATAAAAAATATTCACCCCCCCCCCCCCTTGGATATGTCTATCCTACACAGAAATGGATTAAAGACAACAAATGGAATGTTCTGGAGTGGCCGATTCAAAGCCCAGACCTCAATCCTCAAATCTGTGGCTGGACTTGAAAAGGACTGTTCCAACCTGACTGAGCTTGAGCCGTTTTGCCAAGAAACATGAGTAAAATTGCAGTATCCAGATGTGCAAACCTAATTTAGACCTATTCACGCAGGCTTCATGCTTTAATTGCGGCTAAAGGTGACTTGTAGGGGGTGAATATTTACACAATTGCTTATTTTGCATTATATATTTTTAATTAATTGATCAAGATTCCATTTATAATAGCAGTAAAAGGGGAAATATAATACTTTTCATCTAAGTAAGAAACTAATATTGCAATAGGTACATTTTGCATGAAACCTGTAAAATGAAGGAGA
This sequence comes from Alosa sapidissima, assembly GCF_018492685.1. NCBI lineage: Eukaryota > Metazoa > Chordata > Actinopteri > Clupeiformes > Clupeidae > Alosa > Alosa sapidissima. The sequence continues at coordinate 3,997,187 of NC_055975.1, forward strand.
AATTGACAGCATGGTTGCTGATAAGACTGCACTTACGTAGATGGTCAGATCAATATCCCACAAGTTTGATTGACTTGATAATATACTCCTATGAAAAAGTGTTCCCTTATGATCAGGGCTTGCTATTGGTCAGTTAACCACATCTGTTCCACAAATTGTCAGTCAGTATGGACGTGTTTTCACGGAGATCTACAGCAAAACGTATTTTGGAGGCATCAAAGTAAACGTCTAGGTGGTAGGCTACTTGTCTTTTGATTGCTGAGTTGTGGGTGCAGCTCACTAACTCCAATCTTGTATAATCTTAATAATCGTCTTGATTGCAAAAAATAACACTGTTTTAAAACATGTAGTCAACTCATAGCAGGAGCTAGCTAAGCTTATGACAAACTTGACCCAGCAGGGTGGCAGTGGCTCAGGAGGTAGAGTCGTCGTCCAGCAACTCCCCCTGACCCTTTCAAAGTGTCCTTGAGCAACCCCAGTGCTCCCGATGAGCAGGTTGGCACCTTCCATCGGTGTATGAGTGTGTGTGTGAATAGGTAAAATGTGATGCATGACAATGTAAAGTGCTTTGGGTGCTCGCAAAAAGCGCTATATAAATGCAGTCCATTTACCATTTAGTTGTAACACGCTGTTATAACTAAGCCACTCATATTGTGCAACGATATTGCAATACAAAAAAATTCGTCTATTAGTGTTAGTTTAGTTTGTTTTTATGATGCTTTGCCTTTTTGTGGATGACAACTGGATGCAAATATCCACATTCTTCCCCCTTCCTACACAAAACATCTGCTAGCAGGTCGCACCTGGCCCCCTGTCCGTATCTTTGACACCCCTGATACATAACATACATGTAACAATATGGTAATGCATGTCTATTTATAATGTTGGCAAAGACTGGGGGATGACTTTCAGTATTGATATGCTGCCACTTAGTGAACACTCCTTGAGCTTAACTTCTGCATATATACAGCATTCACAACCAGTCCAGAGAGCTGGCGGCATTGACCTACCGTGTGGCCCCTGGCTTCACCCCCAGCATATCCCAGCTGTCTTTGCTGTTGCGGATGCGGCGGATGGTGTCCGCCTGCTCCTTGGTGAAACCTGCGTTGACCTCTGGTGTTGGCCTCTTCCCTCCGTTTTCACACATGTCCGTTATAGACGAGAAGAAGGCCTAGGGTGAACAGAAAGGGGAAACTATACATTAGAGCAGCCGCCGATTTTATATGATCTAACCATCAAATCTACCCACTAACAACCTAAAGAAATACTATAGGTAGCAAGTGTGAGGTGTGGTAGAAATAAGTAGTAAATAAGTGCAGAAAAGGAAATAAAGATAAGGAATTCATTTTTCCATGCACAAACCTGAAACATTTCACTGATGCCCTCGCCACTCTGTGCAGAGGTCTCAAAGTAGTGAAAGCCTCGACTCTCAGCCCACAGCCTGCCCTCACTCTCGTCCACCACTCTCCTCTTGGTCAGGTCCACCTGCAGCCACAAGCAGCAACCAGCACACAAGTAGTCAATCATCATCTCAGCATCCTGCACAACTACACATGAAGGACCCTTCCCCTTCAAAGAGCATATCCCACTACATTGGAAATATGCTTCAATTGAATTCATCTTATTTCAATATACAGGTCCTAAATGTAAAAGCCTTATATAAATATTGTTTTTTTTCCCCTTCTTCCTTCAAATTGACTTGACCATCAAAACCACAAAATAAAATTGATTCTGATATGCATTTATAATGATACTGACAAACCTCCACTTCCACACTTGACATTTGTCAAGAAAACAATTTGGTATAAAATAAAGACATTTCTGACATCCATCTAACCTTGTTGCCACAGACAACAAAGACGATGCTCTCCATGTTAGCCTGGGAGCCCATCTCCTGCTTCATCTCGGTCAGCCAGCTGTCTAGGGCATCGAAGCTCTCCCTCAGCCCCACGTCATACACCAGGATGACCCCCTGGGAGTCTTTGTAAAACTCATTACGCACCTGAGACAGAGAGATACTACTGTATGACAACAAGCAATGGAGAAAGACATAACTAACTCTCATTCACTATTCACACAGTTTTTGCATCAAAATCACATGAAAATGTTGTGCTTTCAACATGTATGGGAAGCCCTGAACACACTTAACTTTCTAAACAAAAAAAGGCACATTCTCAAATGAGAACCTTCAGAACCTAGAGTCACCTAGAACCTAGAAGGCTAGTCACAAAGCATGACCCCTTTCGTACACGAGTGAGAAAAATGGGATTATTAAGATAACTGTCTCAGGCATGACGTAGTATGCCTCATTGTTGGGCTGTATGATGCCCTCTTCTGGTGTGTGAAAGCCATTTCATATTAAGAGGGAGTGTACTGATGGGATTGCTCATTGCCGATGTACAGCTTGGTTCCACAGATTCAGATAATCAAAGCAGCCTCTGCAGTTAAGAGTATTGAAAGGTTGGCAAAGATTTAAAGTAACGATGAGCACATTATGATTGCCGTACCGACACTGGACACTCACCGACACTGAACACCAAAGATCTTAGAGCGGAGCGCTCTATAATCTTTGCTGGACACTCACTGACATATGGAAAAGGCCTTAGACTCACAACAAGTCAAGAGAATGCTTGATACCAAACTAGATAGGCCTGTACCTCTAACTCTTAAAACTGATTAATAGGTCTGGGACACCAGACACCACTGTTAACCCTTCAGGACGTGTTGAGGGCCTACTTCGACGAAACACAGATGGACGAAGGTGCCTGCATAATAACCCCAGTGAAACACTCTTGAAGGCCGCTCTGTTGCTTTTTCCCTGCAAACGTTGCTTTGCTGGTGATTTTGTTTTTAATGGTAACTAGGCTTGGTTGTTTGTTCATTGGCCACTGTGGGAAATCCTCTACCTATAGCACTAGGAATTGAACACCTGTCTCCAGAGTAAATCTGTAATTAAAAGGCTTAAGACTTTGCATTCTGCCCATCACTCAAATTACAGCCCGAAATGTTACTGCTTGAGGTCAAAAATGAAAGAAGTGCTCTTACCTCATAGAAAAAAGGATGCCCTGCCATATCAAAGATGTTCACTTTAATTTCACGGTCACGGACTTGTACCCTAAAGCAAAATCATACACACTCACTGAAAGTAGTTTACTAGCCTGCATCAAACCTTATTATCAATCAAAATTACTCTGGTGTCTAGGTTTACTTCCAAATATGTTTAGTTCTTAGCTCAGCGATAGTTAGGCGGCAACTTACTTGGTGACCCCATAGTCAATTCCAATTGTGGCCAGGTATTTGGGAACAAACCTCTTCTCGCAATAGCGTTTAATGATACAACTCTACAAGAAAAAGAGGACGCAAAAAAATAAATAAATAAATAAAAACATCAATGTTCAAAAATGCAAATCGATACCATGTAACGTTACAGTAAATATTACATCTAGGATGGGTTGATTCGATGTTATAAAGGAATGAATGACTTAACGTTAAACATATAAGTTACAATTTCATAACGTATCATACATGGCTAAAGAATGTGATCATTTATTTAGGGCTATTGATTATATGGAAATGTTGACATTACGTGTTGGTTCTCTTCACTAGTGGAGCAGTACGTTACTGTCAACCAGCTGGCTGGCTGACCATCAACAAACGTTATTATCACTAACCATGCTAACATGGTCTTACCTTTCCGACTTCAGCGTTGCCCAAGCTGATAACCTTCACACGCAATGACTTCTTTTCACGTCTCTTTTGCACATTTGTGTCCATAATGACTGTAATTAAATTTTACAGTTTACAGTACATGAGCCTGTCTGTTCAAAGAGACAGCTTGCTAACTGTTTTGGTTTGGGCAGCAGCAGCTGTTGTCGCCGCTAACGTTAGCAGCTAGCTGCTACGTTGGACGTAAACACTCGGTTTACTGGTCTATTAAACAGCTAACCGCTGAAAAAATGACGTTGGCGAGCAAGCACAAAGATTAACGTTACCTCAATCTATGCTGGGTGTACAGACCATAACAAGAATAATACATTACGCTAAATAAGGGGTAGCACTAACGTTAAACGTTAACAGCTGCTGTAGCTAGCAAGCTGAACTGGTCATCAGCAAGCCATATAGCGCTAGCTGGCTGTCGCTAACGTTAGCCTTCACCGCTTGAGGAATGCCAATATTCTTATCCTTGCCAGCAGATTCAGCATCGCGTTTGCAGCTAGAAATCAACTGAAGCAATCTCAGCTCATGGCATCAGATATTTGCATCTTCCACTTAATCACGACCTATCCTTAAACACCTTAAGAGAAAAATCACAGTACTTGAACCTGGATATTAGATGCTTTCCCACATTATTCACGGAAGTGGGAAATCTATCCGTTCCTATGGCAACGAAGACCAAGCCAACATAATAGCATACGTTTTATACACGTTTGCAGATTCGTCACAAAGTCTGAATGTAGTTTCCTGAGCCCTTCGTTTTCTTTTCCAGAGTTGAAGTTGAGGGGAGACAGAGAGAGAGAGAGAGAGAGAGAGAGAGAGAGAGAGAGAGAGAGAGAGGGGGAGGAGGGGCAGAGGGAAAGAGGAGGAGGGTCAGCTCTGAAAGAACTCTAACAACTCTCAAAAGTTGCTGGCAGCTGAGCTGTAAATGGGATCACCTACCTTCAATGCCCCTCCATGATTTTTCAACACTGTAAGGAGCTGGAATAGGCCTACTGTGAAGATGCCATTGCCACGTTTGCCACATATGCCAAGAATGCCATATTGGCTAACTTTGTCAAATTTCCCTAATCTGCCAAGTCCTCGAACACTGTTGTTGGATTGCTGCACAGTTTTGGATCACCAGGTTGGTGGTGGTAAGTTTACTTGTAAAATTTTTATTGTAATTTCTCTAGCTTCTACTCAGTCATCTCTAAATGATCTCAGTCCAGTGCAGTTAAAAATATATCTTCATATTGATTGATTGCCTAAAATGAAATGCCATTGTCTAAGATAGAACTGCCATGACACAGTTTAGGCTACTAACCCAGGTCTGGAAAGTCTAAAAAAAATCTGCCTAGGCTATGGAATTATGAAATAGCCTACATTTACCAGACCTGATGTAAACTTAGCCTATGTGAATTTGGGTTGAAGTCTTTGAAAAGGTCTGACAATTCTGCTCATGGTAAAACAAAAAAATGCAATAAGTTATGTATAAAAGTATAAGTATATTCTTTTGATCCCTTGAGGGAAATTTGGTCTCTGCATTTATCCCAATCCGTGAATTAGTGAAACACACTCAGCACACAGTGAACACACAGTGAGGTGAAGCACACACTAATCCTGGCGCAGTGAGCTGCCTGCAACAACAGCGGCGCTCGGGGAGCAGTGAGGGGTTAGGTGCCTTGCACTTGCACTTCAGTCGTGCCTACTGGTCGGGGTTCGAACCGGCAACCCTCCGGTCATAAGTCCGAAGCGCTAACCAGTAGGCCACGGCTGCCCCAAATGTGAAAAAGGTATCAAAAGTTAAAAGGTTAGATGCAAAAGTATTAAAAGTAGGCCTATGGAATACACATTGAAATAATAAGCAAATTAATTCATTATAGTTTTACAAAAAGATTTGTGTGACTAGGCCCTAATGAAAACACAGTAAATATTTGTGTCCAGAATAGGGATTTAATTTTCTTGTGTTATGATTTGTGCCACAACCAGATTAACACTGAGCCAGTTCACATGGCAAGGATCATACAGGCCCCACACAGTCTTTTCTACATCAACTAAAGCTCCTAGGCTACTTAAAAGTGTTATTAAAAATATAAAAAATGTTTATTCATTTATATATATTTTAAATAAACTCTACCTCATAATAAGATTAATTTATTGATTGAAAAAAAATCATGAAAAAAATCATTATTGTATTTTGAGGTAAACATAACATCAAAATAACATTAATTCATGGGAATATATCCTTTCTGTTTAGGCAGCATTATAATGAATTTGTAATGTTTTATTTTTTATTTTTCTATAGGCCTAGTCTTAATCCATCAGAGTAAAATACACTTAAATTCAGGTTAAAATAAACCATCACTAAACATAGGGTAATTTCACCACAGCCCTCTGTCAATCCATAGCACTGTAATGATTTCAGTAGGATGCTGGGATGTGCTGTAGAGATGCTGCCACAGTAGGGCTGGGGTGGGTTGGGGGAGGAGAAAAAGAAGACTGATGTCTGGTTTCACCAGTAGATTCTCTCCTTTCCCTTATTTTTCTCTCTCCCTCCCTCACTGGTTCCTGCACCCACTCACACACACACTTCTGCTGTCCCTCCCATCCCCCCCAATCCCCCGCCCCCCGCTCTGTCTTTGTTATGCATGATTGGGTAGGGGGCGTGTGTGTGAGGTTGTGACGGGAATGCGTGTAGTCTGTGTGTGTGTGTGTGTGTGTGGTGAGTGAGAGTGCGGCAAGCGTGCATGTGCGCGCGTGTTTTGCACCTGTGTGTGTGTGTGCAGCCAGCATTGTTCCTGGGAGATTGAGCCAAGCGGTGCCACGCTATTGGGAAAATCCAAGGTCATGGAGTCTGGTCACATGCACCGTGTGTGAGTGTGTGCACTGTTGAGAACGTGACTGTTTGCGTTGTGTGTGTGTGTGTGTGTGTGTGTGTGTGTGTGAGAGAGAGAGAGAGAGAGAGAGGAGAGAGAGAGAGAGAGAGAGAGAGAGAGACAGAGACAGAGACAGAGAGCATCGCTCTGACACAGAATAGGCTTCAGGCTAAGAGCAGCAGGGTGGAATATCAGCGGCGTTTCCATCGATGTACGGTAAGGACAGTTCCCCTGCACTGTGTACAAGGGCAATTGTGTGTGCATAATGTGAGAGTGAACATTCAGCCAGCCTGTGGGTGTCCGTACCTGTGTGTGTGTGTGTGTGTGTGTGTGTGTGTGTGTGTGTGTGTGTGTGTGTGTGCGTGTGTGCGTGTGTGCGCGTGTGTGTGTGTGTGTGATTGTGATGTGGTGTGTTGGTGTGGTTGTTTTCCCTGTCTTGAGACCCAGTGACTGTTTTCTCTCCTCATTGCATCTTTATCATTAGCTGCGCATGGGGAATTATGTGTTTTCCATGGGAGGCTAGTGTTTTTGACAGAGCAGCGCAAAATATCTTATCCAGTTTCTTTCCGGTAACAACTGCATTTTCATGGATAATCTTAAATAATAATTTAGAAAATGTGGTTGCAGATTGTTGTTCAGTACTTTTGTCTGTAATCAGGCTGGTTATTAAGCTGGTATGATAGTCAATGACAGAAACATATATGACCTTTGACTGGCCCCAGATTTGTTTACACTGTCGGTTGTTACTTCCTGCTCTTTGAAATGCACACACAGAGGGATTGAGCGAGAAAGAACTTATTTCTGGCAACTCCCAGGAGATAGAAGATTTCATATTTAATCCACTTTCTGGTGTGAAGCCCAGACTCCTCCTGTAATTAAAACATGCTCTGAGTCTAAGTCTTACTTAGAATTTGGAGCTCCATCACTCCTTTTTAGAAATTGTATTCCTCTGTCACAATACAGCAGAAAAGCTCTCTTAAACAAACGTATGGTTGGCTAGTCAGTGGCACTGTCCTATTCTGACTAACTCCACAGTTTCTTATTTATTTGATATGAAATATTTTTTTACCATACTGTATGAAATCTAATCAAGCATGTAATCTAAAGCTATAAGTTATGACATTCAGTTGTGTATCTGTAAAATACATCCATAAAATTCAGTATCATATGCAAACAACAGTCGTCCTATGGAACACCAAATCTTTGTGGTGGTATCTGACACTGCTTCTTGTTGGACATTTTTCCTGGCCAGGTGTGTGGTTGCATTTCACACTCTCAAATGGCTTTGTGGTCGGAGGGAGAAGCTACAGTAAGCACAGTCTATGTGCTGCCCCCAGAACTACAGTATGTACTGCATCAACCTTGGACTTGTCTGAAAAAAATCTGTTTCAAAGGGATTGCAGGCTATATTTAGTGTTGTATCCTAGAAAAAGAGATCCTCCCATTGCAGTTACACAGGACTGCTTTAATGAACATGCACACAGTGTTATGTAAGCAAAGTAGTAGTATTGAGCGATGCTCTAAGTTGGCTCATGTCCAGGGTTTCCATTCCTTTTGTTTACTTGGTGGCAGGAATAATGGGAAACTCGGCTTGCCTTTGTAACATAGGCCTAATCCTCTTGTCATGTCTTTCAATTGCCTCATTTTGAACGGTTCCCAGATGTGGCATGCGTGCAGCAGAGGCATAGTTCATCATGGCACCAGCATGTGATGTATGTTTTGTGGGACTAAAAAAAACATGCAGGCTCCCAAGTGCCTGTTTATTAAGTCTAACACTAAATTGAATTGTTTGTGTATACATGTAGCTGTCTTCCTGGGGCAGGTGGACTGAAAGGGATAGTAATGTCACCATTCATTAAAAAAAAAAAAAATAAACATAAAGAGTGATTTAAACGTTCCTTCTGCGAGCTGTGACAAAGCTGCAACGTTTGTTGGACCCTGATCCTTGGCCTCCCTCCGGTGCAACATTTCCTTTGCAGCCAAATTCTATGGCCCACATGATGTGAATGAGTACACGCTGAAAAGAGAGTTATGAGGGGCATAAACGGACCTCAGCCCTCTGGCCACAGTATTTATGCTGTTGTCAACACGGAAGGCTGCCAGCAGGAACTTACCTGGAGTAGGAGAGAGAGAGGGTGAGAAAGAGAGAGAGACAGAGAGATGGAGAGAAACACAGAGAGGATTGAGAGGAGAGTCAGAGAGATGGAGAGGAAAAAACATTCTCCATATTCTCCTTGTCAGTAGCATTTCAGTTTTCATCATCAGGGTTCATTTTGTCAGTATCTCCCCTCTTTCTTCGTCCCTAGAACAAACAAGTGGTCTCCCATGGCCAGGACTGTTGGCTGTCCTAGTGACAGCAGGAGAGATTTAAGACGTCAGCCTGTGATAGATAATTCACGGCCGAGGAGGTAGTGGGTGAGGAGGACAAGCAAGGTGGGCTAAACCATGCATCTGTTATGGCTGCCATCTCTTTGTCTGTGGTGTCTGCTGTCTATCTTAGGGGTAGGCTCTGTCGTGCATACACACACACACGCACACACACATAGAGACACAGTCGATGGAGAGAGAGAGACAGAGAGCCAGTGCAGAGTGGTGAGCAAGAAGCTGCCGCTGCGTCTTTGGGTGACTCACTGGCGCTTCTCGCCCACGGCCTCACGCTTCTTTCAGAGTCGGCAGCGTGCTCTGGCCTCCTCGCTTGCAGGAGACACAGAAGAAGAATCATTTCAGGGCAGAAGAACGCCTGCATGGCTGGCTCCTGGGAGGTGTCTTTCTGGAAAAAAAGAAAAGATAAGACATGGAAGATTTATGAGTCATGAATAGTTTAATAGCTGGTCCGGTAGTCTGATTGCAATAAAAATAGTGGAGGTCTGATTCTGAAAAGCTATTCTGTGCCTGAATCATAAGAAAAGGCACCAAATCTTAAATTTTGTCAGTGTCTACTAGAGCTAATATTTGTTGCGCTTGTGGCTTGCCTGGCCAAACAGCTTGCATAATGAGATTATTGCTGCTCAGGGTTGGCCTCTTTTTTATTCTTCTTTTTTTTCCATGCTGTTTGATCTTTGGATCTCTTAATCATGGGCAAATTAATTCTTAAAATCTCACCCCCTCAGGACCACGATGCCATGTCTCTGACGCGTCAGCATAGGTGGGGGTGGGCACGAATGCACTGTTGATCTAGTTAGTGCAAGGGCTGCTTGTCAGAGCAAACAAGATTTTCTTCCTTGGGGCTGATTTGTCGGTGGTGGGCAGAATGAGTTGGCAAACAGAAAGATTTCCCAGGCTTGTTATCATTCACGCTTTACATACGGTGCTTTTTGCATTTGAGTAGCCTTGTTTTCTTGGTTGTTTTTATTTTATTTTTATGTGTGTGTGTGTGTGTGTGTGTGTGTGTGTCAGAAACTGCAATCGCGGTGAAAGAGTAGGGAAGAGTGATTGCCATTTTCTGTAAACTGAATCACTTTGGCACAGTCTGCATCTCCCTACAATTTATTTAACGAGCTAAGCTAATCAATTAAGTCAACAAGTGCTTATGGCTACAGTCAGTCAATGCAGAGACACAGGAAATGAGCTAAACTGATCATGATGATGATGACGATGAAGCTGGTTCCTTTGAGGGTGGTTCTTTTTCTTTTAAACTAGGCTTTTAACTGATTGTTAATAAAACTCATAGTAAAACCCCACCCAGTCGAAGTCTAAAAGGTTCACTGTTGCATTGTGTTGTTTCTCCCTGCTCCTGTTTTCCCAATCCCAGGTATTTGTGGATGTTGTGGGGCCCTGCGACCCCGGTACAAAAGACTTGTGGACAACATCTTCCCTGAGGATCCAGAGGTAAGACTGCCCCCAAGACCTGGATGTGCTAGTAAATAAGCCACTATGTCAACAACACCACAAAACTGCATCTCAGCATTTGGAGATCACATTAAAATCTTCATTGGAATTACAGTATGTAGACTATCTGGTTTAATTACACACACAATAACACACATATAAGACATCTTAAATGTCCTTGCTGAATATTTTCCATTATGGAGAGATCTATGTCAGCTCTTGCACCCAGAGGAGAATCCTTTTGCATCATGCAGTAACCTCAACCAAAGATTTCCTTTTGCTGCAAATCAGACTTGGACAGGAATCATTGAACACTCCTCCTGAAAAAATCAATGCACTGATAAATCTACTGTGTTGTATATGCGTAACCTGGTATAGGTGATTCCACATCATCTCCTCTCGGGTGACCTAAGGACAAACATGGTCATTCCAAAAATACACACTTTAGTTCACACAGTTTAGGTCATTAAGTTGTTTATTTACTTATGTGTATAAGACTGACCTCCTGCAAAGCTGGCTCCAGCCAGTCTCACAACAGTAGAACAAGATAGGTGGATGTTCCACAACTCTAGGGATGATGTTCTGTGTGCACATGTTGGTCAAAGGTCAACTACCTTACACACAGAGGATCTCTTCATGCATGCGATGGAATAATAGAAGCAGGAGCCTCCTGTTTAGAGTAGATTGTCTGCTTCAGGGCTTGCAATACCTTGCAATTACGCAAAAAAAAAATATCAGGAAATGTCAGAATTATTTCAGTGTGGATGTTGATAAGCTGAAATTAAATAGAGGTTGACTATCACAATACAATAACAAATAACATCTGCATTGAATTTATTTTATTTAGTGGATCTTAGGTACAAGACCACAGTGACAATAAAAACATTATCAGAAGGAAAGATCTGCTTTCAAGCAAAAGTTGTATATATATATATTTTTTTTTTTTAAATAAATGGTGTAAAAGTTTGTCTGTGGCTTATGCAGTTGGCACAAAAAATAGTGTAACATATTATGTTAATGTTCCGAATCCTATCGTATGGAGGCCTATATGATATCATGCTGAAATGCAGTTGGTATGCTGTTCTTGCAACAGCAAAGCCCTCTGGTAAATGTCATATGAAGGCAGCAAGTGTTTTTAGTTCAGTAGACTGTGGATTACAGGTCATTGCCCTCCGTGTTAGAAAACTGAAATGAAATCCAGCATATATTTTCCAGCAGCCACATTGATTCTGGCAACACCAGGGCTATTTCTGGCAACACCAGGGTTATGTAATGGAATTAAGTCTCATAGTGGTATATAGATCTTTTATTTAATCAGGCTGTGGCACTTCCTAAAAAGCAGGGCGGGGGAAAACAGCAACACTCCACACACACACTGCCTTACATACATGTTATTAAAGGAGGGATCAGAAAGGATTCTCACTGAAGGAAATGAATGGCTCTTGTGTTCCTGAAAGCCTATAAACAGCTCCGTCATGTCCCCGCCCTGTGTGACTGTGTGCAGGACGGCCTGGTGAAAGCCAACATGGAGAAGCTGACATTTTACGCCCTTTCTGCTCCGGAAAAACTTGACCGCATCGGCGCGTACCTGTCAGAGCGCCTCTCTCGAGACGTGGCCCGCCACAGATATGGGTGATTTGTGTAATGTGTACTAACAAACAACTCATATAAACAACACGTGACATTTGGTTTGCAGTGTGACAGGGAAGTCAAATCTTCCAATGAGCTTTTCCAGATGGCTGTGTGTCTTGACTCATGAACTGCCTCATTTTGCAATGGAAAAAAGTGTCGGCCAGCCAAAAGTAAAAGGGAATGGCAGCCGTTGTGGAAAACCTTGCACAAATGCAATAATTAAGTAAGTGTGTGACAGGATGGGCTGTGTTCACACTAGTTTTAATGACAGAAATCTATTGTATAAATTGTAGAAAGACTTGATTTCACCAAGTTACAGTTTTATTCAAATGATGTTTACATCAGTAAAACGGCCCTTTGACAACTGAGAACTAACAAAAAATATGTTACAGCATTACACCTCACCCACCAAAACAGAGGAATGCATAATTATGTGTGTGTGTGTGTGTGTGCGCGCGTGTGTACACCTGTGTGTGTGTGTGTGTGTGTGTGTGTATACATCTGTGTGTGTGTCACAGGTATGTGTGCATTGCCATGGAGGCTCTGGACCAGCTGCTGATGGCGTGCCACTGCCAGAGCATCAACCTTTTTGTGGAGAGCTTCCTCACCATGGTGCGCAAACTCCTGGAGGCCGACAAGCCCAATCTGCAGATCCTGGGGACAAACTCAGTAAGTTCACACCTCCACCCGGCATCCATTTATTATTCAGTTCACATCAGGGTTCATGGCTCAGTGACAGCTCCTTATGTGGATGCTGTATATCGGCATGTGTCAGCCTGCTCCGAAATCCTGATTTGAATGTCCAGAAGGAAAAGGAAATTATTACAAAGAAATCAATTCCATTCTGTGCAGATACCTCAGGGATGTTCATAGGCCCAGCAATTACAATGAGACAGCTGAAGAGGAGAAAACCTGTAAAGGAATCACAGTGTGTTGGTCTTTGTATACTGTTAGTATTTTAATGGCGTCCCTATGGCAACAAGGTTGAAGGAACATCAGCAGTATGTGTTAGTATGTGGGAGATGGACGTGTGTGTTTCTGTGTGTGTGTGTGGGTGGGGTGCTGCCCCCGGGCCAGAAAGACTGACCCGGAACTACTACGGGAAAGGAGAGATCCCAGCTCAATATGATTATGCTGGATGGCTGACATCCCAGAATCATAGTGTGTGTGTGTGTGTGTGTGTGTGTGTGTGTGTGTGTGTGTGTGTGTGTGTGTGTGTCAGACAGTGGAAGAGACAGAAGATAAGATAGTGAGAGAAGTAACAAAAAGGAGGGAGAAAAGAGGAAAAAATAAATCAGAGAAGAGAGAGAGAGAGAGAGAGAGAGAGAGAGAGAGAGAGAGAGAGAGAGAGAGAGAGAGAGAGAGAGATTGCCGGCATTAGGCCTCATCATCGCTCTGACATGTCATTACGGCATGAGCCAATCCCTTTCCAGCATCTCCGAGCAGATGTTGGGAATTTCTCTGGGAGGGGGAGGGGTTTTCCCAGGGGCCGTATCCTTAATGCCAGTGACAGCCTGCTTCCATAAAGGCTGCCTGCCTTACCAAACAGTACTCAATATTTGCACTTGTTACAACCCCACCACGACTGGCAGCTTGTACAAAACAAACATGACAAAGTAGCCCTCTCACAGTAATGCATAGTAGTAAAGGACACATCTATTGCGGTTATGACTCTTCCCATTCTTCAATGGGCCGTTATTTTTGACAGTGTCGACAGTGTTTGTGGGTGGCACGTCATTTCTCATCCCCTGCAGAAACCCAAGAAAGTTGTGTGTTGGCGCAAATATGTCCATTTTCTGCAGAACCATCACAGCTGGCCAAATGGACAGGAAGGCTGATCCTGAGAGAGAGCGAGAGAGAGAGAGAGAGAGAGAGAGAGAGAGAGAGAGAGAGAAATATGAAGGCTTAAAGATTAACGAGAGATTACTTTCGCAGATCTAGGACAGCCAGGACCAGGGCTTAAATTGCATTTCCGATAAATATGATGGTGGTGGAGTGTAGCGCATTAGTCACGGACGTTAACATCTCTCCAAGATGTTTTTAAAAAAAATAATAACAAAAAAAGTTTTCCAAAATAGGCTGACTCACAGATCTCTATGCAGGCTTTGATCCACTTGCGACAGATGTGTCATACCCCCCCCCCCCCCCACCTCTTTTTGTTTGTTTCTTTAAGCTTTGATTGCACCTGTCACTTGTTACCACACATCCTGATGAATGTTTTCCTGTACCTCTTCTCTCAGTTTGTGAAGTTCGCCAACATCGAGGAAGACACACCCTCCTACCACCGCAGCTATGACTTCTTTGTCTCGCGCTTCAGCGAGATGTGTCACTCCAGCTACGAAGATCCCGACATCCGCATCAAGTGAGGAAACACACCTCACACTTTTTTTATCCCCCCCGCCACACACACACACACACACACACACTCCCTCGACACCACACTCCAAAGGCTCCACATTAGCACTCAACAGCTTCCGCTTACACTCCTCTCCTGATTAGTGGGAAACGTGCTAAATGAGTCTCGAGTGCCTAATCAGGCTGGCATGTGTGGCAGGAGAGTGTGCAAGGGAAGCAGACTAAACGCAGGCTCACAGACTCACTGTGCGTGTGGGTTTCCCTCCGCCAGGATCCGCATGGCGGGCATCCGAGGTCTGCAGGGGGTGGTGAGGAAGACGGTCAATGACGAGCTGCAGGCCAACATCTGGGACCCGCAGCACATGGACAAGATCGTCCCCTCTCTGCTCTACAACCTGCAGTACCAGGCCATTGAGAGGTAAGGGCAGGGAAATGGCCTCCACTGCTCCATGGCGTGGGGGGTCGGCACAAATATCCCAAATATCTCCGACTATGTTAGAATTAATAGATAGATATATACTATACTAACATGAACTATTAGCCATCAGTTGCCATTCAATTAAGGACACCAAAAACGCGTTTGTAGGATTATGAACACTAGTTTTGTATAATGAAATAAATTGTTTGTGTGTGTGTGGGGGGGGGGGGGGGGGGGTGTAGCAGGGCAGCCCTTGTATGTAATAATTTTATATGAGAAGCATCACTTTTTATCACTGGGAATCTGGTGTCTTTGTGTGGGCATACAGTATAAGATGGATAACTAGATGCAGGGTCGGCGCCAGAGAGCAAAGAGTGGGGGGCCATGAGCACTGACAGAGGTGCACCTCACCTCACTTGAATTAGTTACTTTTCCAAAATTCCCATATAATAAAGAGCATTCTTTGGCCCTTTTGGATAACTGAAACAATATGATCATGGTGGAAATAGTGCAAGAACATACTGTAGCGGTCATAGCGTTTAATAGAATAGCGTTGCATAGGCTACAATACAAGTATATAGGCTATAACTGACTCACCACTAGCAGGCCTAGGCTACAGCTGAGTGTAAAATCTCATCATCACTGTGTCTCCATTCATTTCTAAATGTTCTTGTAAGATCCTGCTCAAAAGCAAATTGCAGATACTGATATTACGACTGCGCAACATTGCACATAGGCTATGGGATCAATCAAGTACAGAACAAATTCTAGCACAATCACAAAGTGGCTAGGTAGATGCACCAAATGTGATGGAAAGTTTAAGAGCGAACAGGACACTCGGCCTGGCTTTTAGTATTTTGTGCTGCTCTGACAGTCTATTTTTATTGACTGTTAGTCTACTGTTTTTGAATTTGGAGAGGTACTGTTTTGCAACGACAGGCTACGAATGCTGACTCCACAACTGACACATTTCCCAGCCAGGCCCATGATAGGCTTTTTGTCACTGAATCCAAAAATGTCTTCCTCCGGATAAAGCATTTTAAGACCCGTGCTGTGTTGCGCTAAAGCGCGATTCCATCTCCCCTTTTAAAGTAGCCTACATGACCCAAAGCACTATACGGGCTATCTTGCACACCAGCGCAATTGACTTTGTATACTCGCGCTTTTGTCTTTCCTGTTTTCCAGTCAGCGCATATTGGAATTTCGCTCCACAGGTACATGTGCGCCCATGGGGGTGTTTCAGTGAAAAAAGGGGGGCGTGTTCCGACGCAAACGGTCCCTGTTGAAATTTGGCAGTTTCAGAAAACAATTCCGCCACAGACCAGGAACCTCCTGGTCTAAAGTCAGTGGTGCAAATTCAGATGCTATTTTAAGGGCACATGCATGGCCACAGGCCTGCAGAAATGAATGCTATGCACACCGATCTACAGACACCCTGTGCACAGATGGAAACATTCAAAGCCTTGATAATATTTGTCCGTTTCCTGGTTTTGTTTGTGCATTGGTCAACAAAAAATGTAGTAGCCTATATAGTACATCTACATGCAAGGATACAAGGATACAAGGAAGTTTATTGTCACATGCATATAGTTACTGGAAGTAAGAAATGCAGTGAAATTGTCTGGTGTGCAATATCTTTACAACAACAACGCCTAATTACGACCTATTAATTTGGACAACTTTATACAGCCCTATAAAGGCTAAAGTTACCTTTAGTTTTGTTCCAATTTACCATTGTGTATGGCTTTAAATATCGTGTGCGCTTTAACATCAGCCTATGCATTATTCCAGCTGCGCTAAGGTTTTGACAAGCACTACAATTTTGCCTACCTTGTTGTAGCCCATCTGAAATAACTCCAAACTTTGCTACTGTATGTTCCCTCCATCCTTTCGTTTTTTTTTTTTTTTCAAAAAACGTTTTATATCCATGATGGCCTTGAAGTCTTGAGTTTGTGAATTTGCTTAAATAAGCTTATTATGTGCTGTTAACCAGCAACCATAGACAGTAAAAGAAAGCAGCAAGTAGCCTTGGCTACAATTTTTGTAGTTGCTGCGTCCATTCATTGTTATTCTCTCTCCTGCTCAAACAAAAGTTGTGCGTGCATTAAGTTGATGATAACGTGTTTACAAACTCTACTTTACATAAAATAAATATTGTAAATAGCCTACTGTCATGCAGTTAATGGGATACTGTGCAGAGTTGGAAAGTTAGGTCAACTTGGAAACTGTTTCTTGTTGTTGAGTTGCCTGTTGGTAAGGTACAGCCGTAGCTTACACCTGCAGTAGCTTGCTTTGGCGCCTGTGTTGCTCAATGCACTTTGCTCCTCTCATCTATATGAGGCAGTTCCCATTTCTCCAAACCATACATAATTACAAGGACAAATATTGCTACACAAGGGAAATAAGTGTGGTGTCCGATGTGAAAAAACTATATATAAATAAATATATAGCTAGCATATAAATATAAATCTAGCGAACACATTTCCACGAATCACGGATGTGTTGATGACATAAATTAGGAAATATTAGAGGATTTAATGAGACGTGATGTTGAACTGCATGCACTCCATTTAACCCAAATGCCCCAGCAGCAGCACGGGAGAGGAGAGCTTATCTGACAGATCTGCATTGTCTATAGTGAGGCAATGTTAGATTACATTGCAAAAATATCACCATGCATTCATAACCTCGTGATTCAGTGAGAGTGATCCCATAACATGGAAAGTGACATTTCTGTATTACATTTTGGAGGAAAAATCAATAGCAAACTGTTCCCAACTGACTATAGCGCTGTGAACCGTTCCTGGCTGCGCCTGGCAAATCCGCCATCATAATAGCATTCCGCTATGCAACAAGCGTGCCTGTTGTTAAAGGGAATGTGAGATGACGCTCTGATTGTTTTTTTTTTTTTTATTATCTTCCCAGATTTATCGTGAGACCTGTTACTGGAGTTCTTATGTAGCAGTGTCAAAAAACCCTAGTCAAGTGCAGAATCCCTCTTCATCGCGCAGTTTGGGCACACAATCAACAGTAGAATAGATGACACAAGTGTCAGTCCGTGTCATGTTTCATTTTGAGTAGGCTAAGTGGTCAACATCAGTGTGTATTTAACTTCAATCATAGCCTTAATAATATTTAGATGGATTTTTTTTTATGTCAGGGAGAGAACTCAGTTGAGGGGCATATTGGCCTGTTTGGACGGGCCTGAGCCCTCAAGGGCCGCCCATGACGCCCACGCAAAGCGCTACAAAATATGACCGCCGCTCAAGCCTGCACATTCTCCCCGCAAAAATGAATCACACTTATCAATTTGTCTCCATCTCCTACTCCATCCCCTACTGTTTTATGTGGGTGTGTGTGTGTGTCACTGCAGAAAATAATTTCTGAATAAAGCTATATGACCGCCGCTTCGCTATGCGGTGGTCATAGTACCATAAAACCGCAAGCTTGCATGTAGTTGTGGCGAATTGGGAAATCTTAGGATTTTGTTTTGGTAAGTTCAGGAGCCTCAGGAGAGTGTGTAACCATTGCCCATCTGTTCATTCATGTACACATTTACTATCACACTAAAGTGCTGCTCTGTGGTCACTGGCATGCTTGGGTCTCATTATCAGCCAACCACCAATGTGTGTAGTAATCCCTCACTTTAACTCAGGAAACTGTTCAATGAAATATTAGGTGAAACAATACCCCGATTTGCTCCAGGGGGACTTTCCAGGTTCACCATGTTCATGGTGAGTCACAAAGAGTGTAATAATGTAGAATGCTGATTTTTATATTCTGCTGGGAAATTACATATTCACATATTTACTCTTTATTTAAAGTGTAAATGATTTTGTAAATTATTTTAAAGTGATATCAGATGTGTCCTATGAAAGCCCATACCCATGATGCCTTGGTTGACCCTGTGATTTGACTGAAATAGAACAACAGCCATGGACAGCACCTCACTGATAACTGGCCTCTACAGTGGGCACTGTGGATTTAAGTGTATTACAGGCATAGTGGAATGACTCATGCAGATATAATTAGTGGTGAATGCTCTTAGCACAGAATGTAATGCTATGAAGCAGGGCTCAAGTGCACAAGTTAGAACAGGGCAATCTTATCAGAGCCATAAAGGCTACGGTCAGAAGTATGCTAATTGCATATGTCCACAGTGAAGGAGTCCATATTAAAGAATTACATGTCTAGAGATTCTCTTTTCCCCTCCTCCTCCTCCTCCTCCTCCTCCTTCTTCGTCTTACAAACATACATACTTTTACATCTGCTCGTCCTTTCTCTCTCTCCCTCTCTGTCTTTCTCTCTCTGATTGAGGGAATGTTGCAGTGTGCAGTGTGTGTGTGTGTGTGTGTGTGTGTGTGAGTGTGAGTGTGTGTGTGTGTGTCTGTGTGTGTGAGAGAGAGAGAGCTGAGTAGAGATTTTCTGATTAGACCAAATGGCATCTTGCAGCTCAAACACAGACTCCTACAGTAGCAGTGCGTAATAAATATGCCACTATAAATAGATGACTTTGCACAACATAGGGAGAGACTGGATGAAAGATGAAAAGTGAAGGAAGGCGGCAAAATGGTAATTATAAAATATGATTCCACCTTAGGGCAACCATGTGTTGGTGAGAGAAAGCAGCATAGTATTACTCTGGCCCTAACTTTTTTGTGTTTGTTTGCGTGTGTGTGTGTGTGTGCGTGTGTTTGTGTGTGTGTGTGTGTGTGTGTGTGTGCTATGCATATGTGTTTAGAGAATGTGTGTATAATTGATATGTTCATCTTATTTCACAAAAATAAAAGAACACAAATATGATGTGCTTTACCATGTCCCTGTAGAGAAGTCTCAGTATCTCCTCTCTGCTCCTTGTGTGTGTGTGTGTGCGTTGTCTGCAGCCAGTCCCCCTCTCCGGACGCAGAGAAGGATAAGGAGTGTCCTGCGGAGCTGACCGAGCGCTGCTTCAGGGAGCTGCTGGGCCGTGCTGCTTACGGGAACATCAAGAACGCCGTCAAGCCCGTCCTCATGTGAGTCACTGCCGCTGATGCACGCATTCACATGTACACCTACAGTATGCGTAGTGAGGTGGCAGCAGATACCTTAAGAGGAAGAATACAGTCCAGCGGTGCAGCGATTACAGGAGCCATAACAGTAAGAAAGGTGCATTAGAACTCACCAGGGCTGTGCATTGTGGTACATCATAATACAGGGCTTACGATTCAGTATGGTGCAGTATATTGTGTTTTTTTTATTTAATTTTAAAGTTTGTTTTCAAATTTAAATTAATTTAAATTTAAACTAACAAACATTTATTTTACGTACATAAACATTTGAATATTGACTGTGTATATTATAACCTTTATTTAGAAAACAATATATTGTGTTGTTGAAAATAAATACAGTATTGACTCCTACACTCCTAGCACAGTGAAATGTCATGCAACATTGTTGTAAGATACAAACTTCTCCAACCTAAAATGAGCTTTCATTTTTTCATATATGAAAAAAAAAAAACAATAGTGCAGTTTGTTTATTGTTATCACATGAATGGATGCTGATTGCACCAAATGTATTTGTATCTCAAGGCATCTGGATAACCATTCTCTATGGGAGGAAAAAACGTTTGCAGTGCGCTGTTTCAAGATCATCATGTACTCCATTCAGGTAAAAAAATACATTCTATTTAAAACATAGACTAGACTTATATTATATTATATTATATTATATTATATTATACCCCACAGTCCCAGCATTCTCACCTGGTGATACAACAGCTGCTTGGCCACCTGGATGCGAACAGTAAAAGCTCGGCCAAAGTGCGTGCTGGGATAGTGGAGGTGCTCTCTGAGGCTGCCGTGATTGAAGCCAGTGGCTCCGTAGGTAGGGGAAGCTGCAGTACATGTTCACACCATTAGAGGGATCTCTGGGACCCTGTCATCAACATGGGGAAATAACGGACATTGCAACTGAACAGAATAGGGTTTTAGACCCCTAACCATTAGTAGATACCTTTTAACTTGTTTAACTTTTAAGCTGTATTAGTAACTGTAGTTGGGATGTCAGTAATGTGCTGTGTTGTGTCCAGGGCCCACAGTGCTGGAGGTGTTCAACACCCTGCTGAAGCAGCTGCGCCTCAGTGTGGACTATGAGCTCACAGGCGCCTACGACTACAGCAACATCGGCACTAAGATCATCAAAGAGCATGAGGAGAGACAGTTACAGGAATCTGTCATCAAGACTATCGGTGTGTGTGTGTGTGTGTATGTGTGTGTGTGTGTGTGTGTGTGTGTGCGTGTACAGGGCTTAAATTTCACTGCGGGATTGCGGGTATTGCGCATAATTTGTTCAAGTCCCGCAACTCTAGCCATCATAATGCGAGAAATTCCCGCATACACTTTTACAGCCTGTCTGATGACGTTAATATAGCCTAATCATTAAGTGGCGTGAATGCGGTGCTATTGACCGGACTGATCAACTACCGAGTTGAATTGAACATAGCTTCATGCAGACGCACACACACACGGAGAGAGAGAGAGAGAGAGAGAACCACTTTGCGCTTACGCAAATAGGCTACGCTACCATGGCAAACTTTTACATCTGGAAAGAGCTCCTTGCTAACTATCCTGCTAGCTCAGGTCACGTCAACACTTGATCCCAGAAAGATTGTCTTCGACATGTTAGTTTTTTGAACATTTATTGTATCTAATGACATAGAAAACATAATGATTTGCATACACATACCGCACTATGCACAACTTTTATTCACTAGCGACTATAGCCTAAAACCGGTCAGGTTGAAGGGGGGCTAATTACTCCATAGAATTACTCTCACGTATTTTCTTAAAGTGACAGGCACTCAATTACACCTACTCATCAGCAATGTGCACTCAATTGGACCTACACACCACATTATAGATATGCCTAAGTGTTATAGGTTAAACGTCAATATGAGGCATTCAAATTACTAAATATGTTTAGCTACTAGTAATTACTAGTAAAATGCTATACTTTAAAAAATGCATTATTAAATAAATACACTCTATATGAATTCAAAAATATATGATAGAAACATATCACATAAGCTATCATTTTCAGTGTGTGTTTGTGTGTGTGGAGAGAGTCAAGCAGAATCTAGGATGTCCACTGTTGTGAATGATCCCACTACAGTATATATTACTGATGACGTCAGGGTGGTGGGGGCCCCAAAATCAAACACTTTTTTAAAAAAAGTATTGAAGTATTGAAATTGCAATTCTTGACTTGGTATCAGAATCGACCCCCCCTCCCCCCCAAATTGTGTAAATCCCCCCTACATGAATAACCTAAGGGGGGAATTCCCCCCCATTTTGAAAAATGAATTTTAAGCCCTGGTGTGTGTATGTGTGCGTGTGCGTGTATGTGTGTGTGCATGTATATGTGTGTCTGTGATGCTTGTGTGTGCGTGTGTGTGTGTGTGTGTGTGTGTGTGTGTGTGTGTGTGTGTGTGTGCGCGCATGTGCATGTGCATGAGTAATCATTACCAACAACTCTTACAGCTTGAGGGTTCTTTCACTGCTATGTAGTACACATTAATACTGTAGATGACACAGATGAGTGTATGGTTTAGGTATTCAGCAGTCGCTTTAGCATAATGCAAGAAGCATAATGCAACAAAATGCATATGATTATATTTAAAATCACTTGATAGGTAAAGACAAAAAAAGACATTGATTCATATTATGATAGGAGCATAGTTTATTGTTATTATTATGATAAATGCAGACATGATCAACCAAACTTTACATTAAATTAGTGGATTTAGTTAGTAATATTACTAAAAACTGTTTGCAAAAATATGGATTCACTCTCTGTTGTTACATTAATATACTATATATCCTGTGTGTGTGTGTGTGTGTGTGTGTGTGTGTGTGTGTGTGTGTGTGTGTGTCTCTGTCTGTCTGTCGGTTACATGTGTGTGTGTGTGTGTCCACAGGCTCATTTGCCAGCACGCTCCCGACCTACCAGCGCTCGGAGGTGATGCTGTTCATCATGGGGAAGATCCCGGTGCCCGGCATGTACCCAGCCCTGGGCTCGGCCAACACAGGGTGGGAGAACCCTCTGAGAGCAGCGCTGTGCATGTACTGCCCCCGAGCCGACTAGACTAGACACATAGCATAGAGGCCTAGGCTCCACCTGTCTGTCGGTCTGCTTCAGAGAGTAGAGATGTAGAATAGACATTTGCATGCATACATATACAGTACATTCTGAACCAAGCTTAATGATATATACTGTACTGCATGTGTAACATAAACAAGTCAAGATGTTTGTGTAGCTTGTGGACTACTGATGATAATAATTCATGGATTAGAATAATGATGTTTGTAGTATCTCTCTGATTTAAAACAGTGATAGACAGTATTTCTGTTTGGTGAGGTGAGAAGTTGTAGGTTTGCTGTTCTTTTGGTTCAGGGTGCTGTTGTGCATGTAATGTTGCTGTTATTAATGCACTTACTCTTCGGGATAATAACTATGTACAACATACTTGGGGTGGAACAATCAATGTTAAAAAAACATTCTCTTCCTGTTGTTGAATCAGTGGTCTGAATTTGTTGGTCAATGAAATGCTGGGTTAGAGGTCATTGGTAGCATCAGCTGGAGGGACAGATATATGGCTGGACATAACTTTAGTTTTGGCTTCTGGAGTAGACTATTGATAATGTGTGGTTCTAGTATTCCTTCCCTATACTGATGATGTATGGCCTCATTTAAACATGGAACTGGTACCCATGATTGGCAATGTGACGTAACTACACATTTTAGCTGTTTCAAAAGCTGTTCAAAAGTCAGAACCTAATTTTCCTCGCTGACATGACCTCTTGGGAGGCCATTAACTGTTACCGTTTATGCAGGATTTGTTGCCTTGCATAGACTACCCTGTCTGCATTTCAATTTAGTGTCCCAGTTCATTTTGGATGCGTGTGCCAGTGTGTTTGTTGATCTCATGAATAAATGACGAGCTTTGTGCTTCACTAAGTGGGAGAGTTTCAAGTGTCTGTTGAAAAAGAGACACAGTCTGCATGCCCCAGGGATCCTGTGAGAGACCTGTCTAACAGTGTGCTTCTCCTTTGTTCTCTTACAGGTTTGAGGGCAGTCGCATGATTCAAGTCATGCTGCTCAAGTCACTTGTTCAGGTGCAGTAGTATTCTTAAAGGCTTAACATTTCCTGACTAATTCTGGCATTCTGTCTCTGTATAACAGACGCTTGACTCAACACTGAAACATACGCACGTAACGTGACAGACCTCTCCTCCCTTCTCCATCTGTTTCGGTGGCCTCTCACCTCTCCCTCTCCCTCCCTCTCCCTCTCCATCTCCATCACTCTCTTTCTCTCTCTTTCTCTCACACCCTCCGTCGCTCTCCCTGCCTGTCTGCCTGCAGGTGACCGTGGGCTTCCAGACCACCAACATGCTGACGGCCCTGCCCACGTCCTTCCTGGACCCACTGCTCTCCTTCACGCTGATGGAAGACGCAGAGGTCCGTCTGCTGGTCCTGGACATTCTCATCAGCCTCATTGATCGCCATGACAACCGTCTCAAGTTCTCCCCCATTAGGTCAGGCTGCACTGCAATGATGGGAAATCTAAACAAACAAACAAACAGTGAAACAAACATCTGAATAATCTGAAAAACAGATGACAGATTTATATATTTATATATTAAAACATTAACACAAGTTACATCATCATGTTAATTAAATCAGTCTGAAAATATGAATGATTTCATAGTGGAATAAATTTGACAACATTAGTACACTGCAGGTGTACACTAGTTCAGGATATTCCAGATAGGAATATGTCATTAACATGGACACCACCTTCCTGTTTCTCAGTATAATCAGAGATATCTCAGTGTTGAAACTGAAGTTGGACAAATGCTCCCGTCAGGACAATCTCTTCATGAAAAAGGTAATGTCTTCCTATACACTCATAGACACACACATACACAAAATATGAAATGAGGATATGTTAATCCAATTAAATATTTAAGATGTGTTGAAATGCATTGCAATGTACCAGAGGGACCAGAGTAATGCTTCAGCATGCAGTATGTTAATAATGTATTATCCAAAGTATGTTTCTTCGTTTACATGCAGTGCAGTTTATATTTCTTTGTTCAAAATGTAACTTTTCATAATTCATAATGATTTTATTCAGGATAAAAAGTAAGCAGCAGTAACAGTATTCCTGCACATTCTGCCTGTCTTTTTTGATTGTTTGATTGTTGTATGTGTGAAAATACATACAAATGCAATAAAGTGACAATTAGAGATGCACAAAAATATTTCAGAGACCTTGGGTTTGAGAAAGGCGCTATATAAAATAAACATATTATTATTATAATTATTATTATTAAGATAAGATAAGATAAGATAAGATATACTTTATTGTCCCTCAAGGGGAAATTTGTCTTGGGCTGTAAAGTGCCTTCTCTGTAAACAACAATCACATACATGCAGGACATGGCTCTGATCCAGGGAGATTTCTAAAATGTATGTTTCCTCCCTGCCCTTGTTTTATTCAGTAGAGCCACCGACGTAGGGAGAAGGACTGCTTAAAACGGTTGCTCTTATAGATAATGGCCCTAAACCGCTTCCTTGATGGCAGTAGCTCGTATTCGGTATGGAGAATATGAGTTGGGTCATTAAGAATTTTCTGTGCCTGATTTACCATCATCTTTTCAAAAATGGATTGAAGGGATGGGTAATCTATTCTATTCATTACCTTCATCACTGTTTACTAATCTCTCCACCTTAGAGTTGAGCTGTACTGTGAGAGGGTCAAACCAGGCAGCCATACCATATCTGATTAAACTTTACAATACAGCATTGTAGAAGAGTATCATAATTGGTTGGTTCTTACACCAATCAGTCTCAACCTGTGTAAGAAGTGTAGTCTCTGGCCCAGCTTGGCACAGAGACACTCTACCTGCACATTCCATTTTAGTTGATTGTCAACATGGATTCCTAGTACTTACAGTATAGGACGCTACTTGCTCAATCTTTATGTCTCCTATAACTACAGGGTTATGGGGTCCCACTTTCTTAGGGTCAAGAGTTAGGGTTAGGGTTTCTGAATCAACAACAGGAGGTGTATTGAAGTGACCACAGGTATTGTGTGAAACGCAGAGATAAAATCTGCAAAAAGGACTCTTATTAGTATTATTATTAGTAGTAGTAGTAGTCACACTCTTAGAATTATAGTATTATTGTTGTCCCCAATAGCAAAAAAACTGCAAAAATGCAGGCTTGTTGAGCCTTGCCGTTCAGATTGACAACATCTTTGGCCCTCATCTTCTCCTGCCCTAACAGAATGCCCAGAGGCTCTACCGCCACATCTACCTGGTGTGCAAGGAGGAGAACAGCGCCCAGCACCACTTTGAGTCGCTCTTCTCCCTGCTGGCTCTCCTCTCTGTGGAGCTGGCCAACGAGGAGGTGGTGGTGGACCTCATCCGCCTGGCTCTGGCTCTGCAGGTACAGCCACCTCTAGACATTGCCCATGATTAGCACAGCTAGGCCTGAGGGTGGGTGTCTTAAAGGGGGTTGCACGGGTCACTTCATTTTGAAACTGGAGGCCCTCCATCCAAGGGACAGCTCTATCCAAGGGTGGGCAGGTAGTGTGTGGGGGTGAGAGTGGGGGTCTTTTTCCTCCAACTCACCACCATTGCGCCCTTGTTTCTCTCCCCAGGACTTGGCAGGCGAGGAGGCACTTCCTGTGTATAATCGCTGTGCCATTCATGCCCTCTCGGCTGCCTACCTGAACCTCATCGGCCAGCTGACCACCGTGCCCACCTTTTGCCAGCACGTACACGAGGTTGGACACCTTTTTCTCCTTTCCAGATCTTATTCAGATCCTCATGAAGTGGTGGTCACTAAGAAATGTAAATAGTCACTTAGAAATCTTAGAAATGGTTGCAGTTTAGTGTCTCTCTCAATCAATATCTCTCTCAATCTGTTCGAAAATGATCCGCAGAAACAACAGTTTTTCCTTATTTCCATTTCAGGTGATTGAAGCTCGACAGAAGGAGGTCCCTTACTTACTGCCAGAGGATGTATTCCTGGATAAACCAAGGTCAGCTGCCCTTACAATAGAATCCATTTTCCCTCTCTTTTCCGTCGTATTTTTCTCTCTATCGGATGACTCATGGTTTAGTGGACTTTCAAACCAATTGTAAGCCAAGCATTTGCACTGGCAGGAGCTGAAATAGTGACGCAAGTTTTCTATGATGATCAATATTAAATAGCCGCCTTTCATCCCCCTTACCTGTATACGGCTAATCGACTCTATTGAGTCACTGCAGAGCAAGCAAATACCTGTCCATTTCTCCTTGTACTTTCTTTCAAACTCCTGTGAATCATCTGAGGCATCTATGAATGCCTATATGAAAGATGCTTTAAAAGGATGTATCCCTGCCATGGTCCATACAGGGTCCATGTGCTTCTTTATCTCTCTCTGTCTGGCCCTTCTTCTATTCTCTTGCTCCTCTCGCCCTGAAGCAATGGAGCATCATTTGTAAGGGGGTAACATTTGCCCTGGCTTTGCTGAAGGCTTTTAAAAGAAATATTTCACAATATTCTGAGATCCAGAGAGCCTGTGAGCTTTGGCACTGTTTGGCTTCAGAGAGGTTTCTCTCTCTCTCTCTCTCTGATCAGAAAGTACATTACAGACACTCTTGCCTCATGCAACTTTAAAGATGTTATCTGAAAATAATGTTTCATGATGCTAGACTGTGATGGCTCAGCTGTGTACTGTCTCTCTGTCTCCCTATGTAGCTCTTAATCTCCCTCTCTATCTCTCCCTCTCTCTGTGTATGTGTGTGTGTGTGTCTGTCTCCTTTTCTCTCCTCCCTCTCTCTTGCTACTCCTTTCTCTGTCTCTCTCTTCCTCTCTCTCTCTCTCTCCCTCTCCCTTTCTCTCTCTCTCCCTTTCTCTCTCTCTCTCCCTCTCAGACTGCCAGAGAGCCTGTCGAAGCCTGGAGGAGACGTTGTCTTCCTGCAGTCCAAAATAGCCGAGACGCTGGGCGGGAGCGGCTACAACACAGAGAGGCTGGCCACTCCTTACATTCCACAGATAACAGGTACGGTCCGCCTGATTACCTGTAATCCTAATGTAGATGCTTCCATCAGGGGCTAGTTACCTTATACTGAAAAGAGTCATAATATACTCAGTGGCTGTTGAGTGGACCAATGACCTTGGTGTTGCTAATGCTATTCTCAGTTTATTTTGATCTGTGCAATTGCATCCAATCAGCCAAATAACATGTCGGACAACATTAATAAGGATTTGAGCTTGAATGAAGTGCAAAACTAAACTGTTTTCTTGCAAGGACAGCTGACGCACAATTGAAAGGTCATGCCGTGTTTGTATGCGTGTGTGTATTAGTGGCTGAGTTTTCCTGTGGTTGTTGTGTCTGTCCCCTTCAGATGAGGACAGGCTGTCAAAAAGGAAGAGCATCGGGGACACCATCTCTCTCCAGCTGGAGATGGATTCCAGACACAGCCCAGAGAGAGAGCCGGTGAGACAGACACATGAACAAATGGACAGACAGATAGACAGACAGAGACAACACATAGCTTAATTTACTAACTAAGATCGTCAAATAATTATTTTTGGGTCATATGACAGTGAGGTCATTCATTGGGCTAATCAAGTGAAATAATATTTTACTTTAAGTCAAATTCTTGAATGTAATTGAATGGGGAAAAACTCTCTTTCTAGATATCAGTTTTGTGGACAAATGTGAGCATCAAATATAACCATAGAAACAGGTTTCAAACTTGTGGAAAGCAGAACTATTTCAGAGAGAAATAAATGACAGTGTAGCCTGCTAAGTGATGTAGTAAGCACATTTCTATCCTATATTAAATGAGCGCGTGGCCCTTGACTGTCCTCTGTTTTCTATTTCTATCTATAAGAAACAGTCCAAGGCCTGCCCTCCAGGTGTGTGCTCCAGCTATTCAGGTTAAACTTTGCTTTGCAGCAGTCACATGAAAGCTCTTTTCTCTGTGCCCACAGAAAACTCCAACTGAACAGATCACCTTTGAAACACTGAAGCAAGCTATTGGTAAATATTGATTACTGATCGGTTAGCATTGACAAAAATAATCATATGTGACCAGTATGTTAACTTTTCAAGAGTTTGAAGCTCTGAGGATTAACAATTTTTGGTCAACTGTTGAGCTGGACATGCAAGAAATGTCCTAATTCTTGCCTTTACCGCTGCCTGTTAAGACTACTGCACTTAATTACTTAACTAACTGTATTCATATGGAACTTTCAGCTCCTCATTGCTAATACAAGGCATTATCAAGGAGAGAACTTACTTACTCGTAGAACTGTCTGGTGATACCTATGCCTATACCCAATGGCAGGACAGAAAAAAACATTAACCTTGGTTGAAATCGCTGGCAATAAAGTAAGGGTCTCTTAATGGTAGCGCTGTAGCGTATGTGTTGGCTGATGGCGTCTGCTCCCTGTGCTCCCTCAGTGGACAGCGTGACTATGGAGGAGCAGGAGAGGGAGCGCAGGAGGCTGGTGGTGGAGCGCTTCCAGACGGCGCCCTTTGAGGAGATCGCTGCACACTGTGGTGCACGGGTGAGCTCTTCAGTCAAGTCAAGGCATTTCATTTGTGTAGCAGTTTAGAACACCCTAACGTTGTCCAAAGAGCTTTACGCACTAAAAGAGCAGAAAAGAAAATACACAAACCACATTGACAAAAGGCATACAAATCCACAACGTTTTCAAAAGCAAGGGAAAGCAAGTGATGATGATGTGATGAAAATGATGATGAAGAAGAAGAAGAAGAAGAAGAAGAAAGTGACGATAATAATGTCAGTGATGATGATGATGAAAATGCTGCTACTGATGAAGATGATGATCAGAATGACTGTTAACTGGTGTTTCCCCCTCAGGCCTCACTGCTGCAGAGTAAACTCAACCAGATCTTTGAAATCACAATCAGGTATGGAACAGTACAAGCATCACAACTAGCTACAGTATGTAGCTTTAACCTTTCTGCCATTGTAGTTGCGTTAAATATTTGTGTCAACGTCTTTCTGACTGAACTCTCATTTGGACTAAACCCATACCTCCGTTCCCCCAGGCCACCCCCGAGCCCCTCAGGAACGGTCTCTACTGCACACGGACAGAGCCGCTCCATACCCGTCTACGAGATGAAGTTCCCCGACCTCTGCGTCTACTGAGAGAACCATATGTCTGTGAAGCCCATTGTTATGTTTGTTTGTTTGTGTTGCATCTGTCACCTACATCAGAATAAGAGGATAATGAGTGTGCAGGTGTCATCATGGAAACATTTGAGGGAAGAAGATTGATGATGATGGATGATGGATGATGGATGATGACGACAACAAAAATGGATTTACGTGGGAATTATACAACAACCCTTCAAAAGAAGTTATATATATATGAATCACTTAGATGCATTGAACAAGCCACTAATCAGTTAGGAGCTTGTTGTTTTCTTCTTGTTTGTTGGGGTGCAATCATGTTAGTTGTTCAGGGTCAGTGCAGAGTGCAAACTCATGTCTACCTTAAAAAAAGGCACTGAAGTAGCCGAATGTATTCAATGCTACACACTGTAGCCTCCCTTTGGAATGTCTGTTTGTGCATTGCTTTTGTTTGTAAGGTGCAAGAATAATTGTATGGATATCCATATATGTAAGATACTCGGTGGAAGCTATTAATTGGCATACTTGTACAAAAAGTGAAGACTGCCTTAAACGTCGACGTTCAACTTTTGTCAAAGAATGTAAGAATGATGAAGAAGAGTCATCACGTGTGTTCTCTGTGTAGTCTCTCATCAAGGCAACTGTTTTACCACAGATTCCTAGTAGGGACATGTGCAAGTGTAGTACAGTACATATCTTGTAGTGCATGTGTGTGTCTAGTATATGTGGCGTGTCAATATGCTGCAATAATTTTGTACCGAGAAGCAATAATCCCTGAAAGGAATTAGCTCAAAGCCATTGGAACAGACACAGACACTGGCAAGGTTATTTCTGGAAAGCTTCAGAGAAAGCTCAAGAGGTCATTGGTATGCCTTTACAGGGTTAGATTTTAAGATGATTCATTTGAATAAGTTTATTCAATTACATTTTGATGTTATTGTAAGAAACGTGGAATTCTTTTTGTCAGTGAAATACTATATTTGTCATCGGCATTAAGTGATTGCTATACTCTGATATATACATCAACAATATTCCATCTCATGCTTCTTATAATTCACACTCAGACACTATATTTCATCTCAAGAGTGGGAAAGCATAACATCTCAGTGGGAGTGGATTTCAGCTAGGCAAAGATATTTCTCTCATGTGAACGGCGATGAACATGATGATTGTGATGACAGAATGTGTCT
Source organism: Alosa sapidissima (assembly GCF_018492685.1). Taxonomy (NCBI): domain Eukaryota; kingdom Metazoa; phylum Chordata; class Actinopteri; order Clupeiformes; family Clupeidae; genus Alosa; species Alosa sapidissima. The sequence goes on from NC_055975.1 coordinate 4,028,388, forward strand.
CATCTATCTGCCATTTAGTTTAAGGTGATTTGAGCTTTAAGTGGTCGTTAGCTCGGGGAGATGCTTGGAGTGGATTGTGTGAAGCTGCAGCAAGGACACAGTGTATGATACCACTGCCTCTTGTTTTCTAGAGGTAGCCTGTTGGTCTTGCAAAATATGAAGTGATCATTCAAACGATTAAACTAAATCGTTGCTCTCAGTCCTTTTGCATCGTCTGAAAATGTCGTACCTCATATTTAACCTCATGTTTGTGTTGTACTGTTGTGTTCCATGCTACTTACTTGGATTGCCTGTCTCATCTTTGTTGTGTGCTGTCGTGAGCTTATTTTTAGATGGTATTATTTCTTTTGTTTGTTTGCTGCTCCTACCCCAGCTGTTGTTGACTGATATGCACTTTCCTCTTGTTTGTACTACGTGTGTTCCATGTCTCTCAGTGAGATCTATGCGTTTTGCATGATGTCGTTCTGTAAAGTCTGATATGCTGTAGTGTTAATGCTCTCATAGCTGCCTTTCACAAGCCTGTCTCGCTTTGGTCCTAACCTCATCATTAGTCTCTTTTGTTTCCACCCTGCTGCTAAAGAAACTGCTATTTTTTTTAAGAAGAGAAGATCTCTTAACAGAACACAACTCTCTCTCTCTCTCTTTTTCTCTCTCCAGTTTTGTTTGCTGGGAGTATGGTGAAGATTGTGCAATTGTGCAATGGTTTTGATGAAGAAAACATATTTGTGATATGAACTTTTACATGTTTTGAAGTATGTGGCAGACTTCGTCCTTTGAGTTGCTGCATGTTTTCACTGTGCACAAACCATTAAGCATTCTTGTGTGTGTGTGTGTTTGTCCGACAGGTACTCAGAAAAGAGCACTGTTTAAGGCATTTTCATCTCAAAATTGACTTTGTATAAATGTTTAATCCTTTGAAGTGCTAAATCAGTGATGTAAATATGTTGTATGGAAATGGTGCAAAGATTATATGTGAATATAAAATAAATAAGTAAGATATAATTTTATCAAATCACACACAAGTCTTACTGTTTGTGTGTGTGTGTGTGTGTGTGGTGGGGTCTTTTACTTGTTGTATTTATTTATATATGTATCTTGATTGTAATCTTTGTGATTATTTTAGTCTCGCATGTGAAAGATTAAAGGAACTATTTACCAGTTCAATTCTTAACATGATAAAATGAATCATCATGGAAATAAATAAGCATACCTTAAAGTGCTTGCAATAAAATATTTTTATGTATCACATGTAATTAGTTTACAGTATAGTACATCAACAAATTAGATGATTCACCCATCTTCTCATTAATACTCACAAAAGCATATGTACAATATTCAGAATTTATTTCTTGATAGCAGTGTTAATCATGGAGTAACTTGTAAAACAAAGTGCTTGTGGTCAACAAAGCCTTTTGATAGCCCCAATAATATTACAAATCAATCTACTTACTGTGTGCTAGGATCATTAGGGGGAGGAATAAGCAAGTATGTCTCCTCTTTACGGAGGGAAACAAAAAGCACGGGCAAAATCTCACAGGTCAGTGTCATGGATCCTTTTTTCCTTTCCTCACCTTCTCTTTCCTTCACTTTTTCTCCTCTCATCCATCTCCTCTCCTCTGTCGCTCCTTCTCTCCACCAACCCACTCTCCTCCCCCACAACCCCGCTTACTGACTTTTCTTCTGTTGTCCATCCTTGTTGATGACGTTCTTAAAGAGCGTGAGGAGGGGCTTCTGGCTCCTCTCGTCCCACGACTTCATGAAGCCGCCGTAGCGCTTGCTGGCCGGTGGCCCGCTCCACCTGAAGTGGTTCATCTTGTACGAGCCGTCTTTCTTCTGCTGGAGCAGCCCGGCCAGCGCTGCCTTCTCCTCCGCCTCGCCACCCACCGCTCCGTAGTCCACGTCGTTGAGCGCCGCCGCCGAGCGCCGCATCTCCCCCGGCAACACCTCGGCCGACTCCTCTTCCACGCCGTTGGGGTATACCTTGATGGGCCGGCGCTTGCGGCCCACCGGCTTGCCCCAGCGGAAGTGACCCATGGAGTAGGAACGCTTTTCCTCCTGCCTGGGAAAGGCCTGCTTCACCTCGGGGGATGACTCCTCGGGGGAGCCCGCGGCAGCAAGGTTGAGGGTGGGCAAGGAGTCTGCGTCAGTCTCCTCAGGCTCTGGTGGTTGGAGGTGGCCCTCGCCAGGGTACACTGGGGTCTCAGCTGTGAGGTCTGACCTACACAGCTGAATGCACTCCTATCAGTGGGCACAGTAATCACAAGGCATTAGATTAAGATGTCCTAGTTTAACACAACAGTAAATACAGAAATAATTAATTCATTTAAAATGTCCACATTGTACACAACAAAAATATATACAATTCCATTTCATTCCAAGAGTAGAGAGTTTTTGTTTTGATAATGGAATGAATCCTGATGGCCTTAATCAATACACACTTCTCTCTTACAGAAATATGTTCAGGATCAGGATATTCCCCTCAGGGCTTTGACCATTATGACTAACTATCAATAGATACAAATACATACACACTACATTTTACTGTAAGAGTTTAAAAGTATCCCAGCCCAACCTCCTCTCTTAAGAGTACTAACCAACATGTTCTCCTCTGTGCTAAGGTCTTGGCAGTGGGAGCTCTCCCAGCATTGACTGCTGACTTCCATAGTGAGTATGCACAGCACCGCCACAGCCAAGGGCCATACAGGACACAGCATCTTTAGTTCTTTCAACATATCTGCAAGGGACAGAGATCAGCATGTTATAGGTTGCTGGTGAGTATGATGACAATGCTATTCAATTCAATTTATTGTTATTCAATTCAATACAATATATTGTTATTCATGAATGACTTCCAAATTATCTGTACGACAAAAGAGATAAAATGGAACAACTATTTGTAGCCAACACACCTACAATGAGCACACATATGCACATTTTCATAAAATGAGAAAAAATAATTGATTTAGACAGTCCATGTTAATATATTCTCGAGTTCACAAGGAAAAAGGTTAATTTGAAAAGTTTTGAGTTCATATCTCAATAAGAACATTGTTCCATCCTGCATAAAAAACCTTTCTCAGTATGATAATTCATATGGAAGTTTCAAGATTTTAAATGAAACAAATTATACAGCTTTCCCATTAAGTAAGTAAGAGAAATGACTCTAAATTGGGTTATTTAATAGTCTGACTGCACATAAAATGGATATAATAATGTGACTCACCTGTTGCACAGTAAGAGAGTGTGCTGCCTCTTCTCCGAGAAGTTTCTCCTTGTCTTCTCTTCCCCTACAGACTCTTGGTCTGTGAACGAATCTGCTTGTTTGTCTGTGTGCGTGTCTGTGTGTTTGTAGGCGCGCCACTCCGTACTCTTGCACTCCCTGATGCCTGAACACCATAAGAGCCCTTTTATAGCGCACAAGAGAGCCAACCTCTCAAGGACAGTAGATTGTCCACCTTCTTTCCACTCCACTTAGCCCACCCGAGTCACAAGCAGTTCCGGGGAAAAAAATAACCATAAAGGAAAAATAATCAGAGCCCTGTTTGTGGCAATGAATGTTTTTAAAGGTCAAATGACATCAGAAGAGATTAGCAAGTAGATATCAAGTCAGGATGACCATTTTCACCGTTGGACATAAGGGGCACAAGGCTCCCCTTACATGGGTTCAACCGCAAAAGATTAAAATCCAAACTAAAGGTAGTCATAGATGTTGTCTGTTCTGGCACAGAACAATTAAAGGTGTTAATTCCACTTCCTAAGGGTTTGGTAATGGTGGAGGAGATTATTCAGATATTCTTACAGAATTATTATGACGGATATACATCTAGAAGCAAAGTCTACCTAGATGCTTCAACTTCTCTCCACTTTTTGTAGAATATTATCACTGCTAAGTAAGTGGCTGTGTGATCTACCAAGTTGAGTGGAGCAAAACTACACTTTTTTGACTTTTCCTTCATTATTTCTCTTTTCTTGTATTTCACTATCTAGACGCACCCTAGTGGCAGCAAATGTAATTTGCAGCCAGGGTAGTCAACTCACGGTACCAGAGAATGTCTAATAAGGGACGGTACCGATCCACTTGCACGACACGTCATACGCATGGGGTCGCGCTACCTCCCTTCGTTCAGTCATGTGTGGGCGTTTTGTTTAAAATGTCAGTTACCAGCTCATATTCAGTTTGTTTTAACGTATCTTAAGTGTTTTTCCACAAATGGACCACAATTTAGGCATGTACTTAACAGTATACAACCGTCACGGTACCGATCCACTTTCCACTCTAGTCCTATGGGTGACGTCAAGCGACTTTAACGGGCCCGCAAAGCATTCCGGGAAGGCAGCGCTGCATAAATTATTGGAAATGTTATTTCTTGTTTATTCTAATTGCAAACCACACACATCCATTCGTAATCACACGTACACTTTTAATACCTTGAAAAGACGCTCATTTCATTTATTTGATGTTGCCTAGCAACGCAGCCTTCAGAGCAAAGATTCTAGAACAGGGCTTCAGAGAGACACGTTTATAATGTCGCGCGTCAAAAAGCTGGCCGATGCCCAGCTTTATGCAAATGAATCCGTTGAACGTGAGGCGGCTATCCAATGAAAGCACGAGGTTGTAGGTCCTTTGTACTACCACAACAGTGCCTGTGAAACTTTGGTTCCGCTTACAAGACAAATAATGTTTTAACGATCTCTTCCACGACCACCCAGTAGGCCATAAAACAAACGAAACTAGGATTTGGATGAATATATTGACTGTTGGTCTTTCTGGTGAGGATTTGAGATTGCATTGAGTAGTTTAAATAAAACAGGATTTCGAAATGGCTTGCATAGTTTGTTTAGGCTATTACTGTGTATTTCACACCAATTTTGAATAAGCCATACTGCAATACAGATTTCATGGTTGCACCATGCACATGTTCGCCGATTATGTGGCCCTCAGTAACCTATAAATTCAATGATGTGGCCCTCTATGAAAATGAGTTTGACACCCGTTTTAAACGAAAGCCCTAACACGACTGAACGAGGGGAGGCAGCGCGACCCCATGCGTATGTCGTGTCGTGCAAGTGGATCGGTACCGTCAGGTCGCGAACGTCAGCGTCATGGACAAACCGCAGATTGCGAACGCTGTCAGACCCAAGTAGAGGTCTGCACTCCCGCAGTAGACATGCAAAAGAGTGCGGCGCGGGACAACTTTTGAAAGCTCTTTGCGGGAGCGGGCGGGATGAGAGAGGTGCGTTCGCGGGTGCGGGACAAACCGATGATTCACTGCACTCCCGCAAATTAAATATGTGCGTAAAATTAAATATGGAAATTATTAAAGTACTGTTCATAACTATAGTTCAGCTGGATGTTCTGTTAGGCAGCATTAAAAAAAGCGGTTTAAGCATAACTGACGGATAGCGGGCCTATTGCCTTTATTGTCGTTTACGTGGGTTCAGTTTGTTCCTGCTGCTCATTGTCAAAACTCGAAATCGAAAGCATGACAGAGGAAGAGGGCACCAGACTAGGCCTACTTAAGTTGTTAGCCTATATTCAGAACCAAGAAACTGACATCTGGAGTCTTTCTCAGGTGTGTGTGCTCCTTTCGTGAGACAGAAAGAAAAGCTGAATAGGCTATCCCTCCTGCATGCGGGCTTTAGCGGGCGGGAGCGGGACATCATGTTACAGATGCGGGCGGGAGCGGGACTAAAAATGACACATTAATGCGGGAGTGGGACAGAATATTGCGGGAGCAATCCCGACGGCGCCATAGTTTGTCCGATCGGCCTGCTGGTATAAAATGAATTGCGCTGTCTGTCTGAAAAAGACGCGCTCTCTTCCCATGCAGTCAAAATGAATGGTAGTCTTCAGAACAGGCTTGTCATAGCGTCACCCTGACATGACAGTGCGTAAAGTAGCCTATAATGTGAATGACTTGTTATTTTTTTATCAAGGATTTCTTTCTTTTTGCAAAAAATAAAGTACAATAGGCATTAATTAGTAGGCCAGCAGCATGTTGAAATTATGTGCCAAATTGCGTTTTTTATTACAATGATAAAATTGTAAAAGGACGTGACTGAAGCTGAGGCAAGCCAGGCAATAGGCCTATAGGCCCGACGGTAATTGTAAAGCAATTTACAAAAGATTCACTGAACAAAAATGCTGATGTGGTACATGAAAATGTAGCTAAAAATGTGGAGAATGCAATGCAATCAAGCATTTTGGACGATGTGGAGAGACAAGCCGGCAGCAGATTAAATGCTCGAGAGAGAGAGAAAAAGATGCTGTTTTAAAAGGAAGCTGCAGCAAGCAGGTGATATTTAGACATTTACTTCACAAAATCCAAGACTAAGAACAGACAGACTATGTAACTGGACACATTGAGGCCAAAAATATTGAGAAGGGAATGTTGAAGACGAAGGAGTGAATAGTGGCAAGAGGCAAGCCGAAGGTTGCTGACAAGGGCCCGACGCTATTGTAAAGCAATTTACAAAAGATTCACTGAACAAAAACGCTGATGTGGTACATGAAAATGTAGCTAAAAATGTGGAGAATGCATTTTGGACGATATATTGGCACAAGCTGGCACAGGGCTCTCAAGTTTTGAAGTTTGCAAGGAGTGAGACTTTGTTTCTCAGGGGAGAGGGGGCGTGGCACTGTGCCAATGATCGAAGTACATGAAAGTCCTACATCTGCTTGAACTACTCGTGGCGCCACGCCCCCTCCCCCCTGCCCTCCCCATGTCCCATCAACCCAGCTTCATGAGAGAGCACAAATTCCATTATTTCAAACACACTATTTTATTTATTCTAGAACCCTATAGTAAATAATAATAAATAATAATAACATAAATTATAATAATAATTTCACCCAAATGGGCCCTTTGAACAGCAATGGCTCATTCTGCTCTAAACAAACAGAAAACAACCAAATGAGAAAAAGCACATTTAGCCCCAAAATGGTCTCTTGAACAGTGGTGGTTCTGTCCGTGTGTGTGTGTGTGTGTGTGTGTGTGTTTATGAGTGATGTTGTGTGTTGTAAGTGTTTGTGGCAGATTTTGATGCCTTGATGACTGATACTGGGGGCTCCCATTTAAAGCACTGTTGTTCAATGTCAGCCATTTTCACAGTCATGAGGCCATCCTTAAAAATATACTTGTTTGCAGTAACAGCCAAAAAAATTTAAAAAATGGGTCGGTAGGTAGGTCAATATTTTTTTTCCCCAAGATTCAAAGTAAAAAAAAAAAGTAAAATTTTGGTCATGGTGATTACGTAGGTATGAATTTAAACAAATGTCCATATTGTGACGTAACTGACTGGGTCCTCAACCCGTGCCTTCAGGCGCATCACTGCAAACCTCAATCTGATGCAGGTTATGTAGACCAGCCTTTCTCAAACTTCTTTGACCGTGGGGTATACTACGAAGCACGTTAGACATACAGTATCTAGGCTATGTAGACATAGCAAGGCTTGACAAAGCCTTGACTCAGGGGTATACGTTAAGTGATACTACGATAGCAGTTATGTGATATATTTGTCAAACTAGGCTTTCAGCTCAGATCTGTGCGCGTTCTCGGTGTTGGGATAACGTTGGCCAATCGTGAAACGTGGAGACGCACAAGACCGCCTCTATTTAAAAACAATTACTTCCGCATTCATGAGCGATAGCTTAATCTACACTGCGGCCTTTTTTTGTGTCTAACCTATAACATCAAATAAATCAATTGTCATCAGTTGTTGTATGGTATACACGTCCATAGTGGGATATTTGCACGCACAGCACTGTTAAAGCGGATTCGAGATCCAAAATGTTAGTAGAGGTGGAGTTCCACCTGTAAGATATATGACAGAATCCTACACGTGAGAACTTAGTTTTTAAGACAATTGATTGGTCAGTGTACGGTAGATTACACGATTTGAGCTATAACTTTGCACATAACCTCCTCCCGACCAGGTTTGGTTGACAGCATACCATGGTGATATAGCGACACTAAAACAGATCCACTTTCGTGTCACAGCATAGCCTGGCTTTGAGTGCAACATACCTCGCTAACCCACTAATCGAGACTCGTAGTACACCCCACGGATGTAACGATCCTGTGTTCTGTGTTTGTCTTGCCATGTCTCAGTTCCCTGTGTGCCCCTCACCTGTTCCTCATTATTAGTCTGCTAGTTTAATTATGATTTCCAGCCCTGTGTTCACCTGTCTCTTGTTTCTTGTCCACTTGTGCCTTGTTAGCCTTGTTTAACCCCTGTGTATTTAAACCCTCTGTCTCCCTCAGTCCCCTGTTGGTCATTGATGTTGTTTCGTGGTTGTAGTGTGCATTTGCATTAAAGATTCCGGGTTTCAAGTCTAAGTGTGCCTCGTTCTCGACTTGCCCTGCGCCTCGGTCCAGCTCTCCATACTGCAACCCTGACACCTGAGGCCCAGTCATGGCAGACTTTGGGGTCATAGGGCTCATCTACACGTACCCAACCCCACTCCCTCCAAATCAAATTGTAATTATCATTATCACAATCATTATTATGCCTATATTGTTATACATGCACTTTCACTTAAATGTTTTGTGACATGCACATCAGAGGACTGCTTTACTAATGTAAGATATAATTAGTTTCATTGCTTTTGCATGGTTGCATGATGCTTGCATAAGAAAAGAAATACTTCTCAAAACAGCAACAATTATATGGGTGCTATTGTTTTGGGATGTTTCCCTCATGCAACCATCATACATTGGTAGGAAATGGAGAAAAAAAATACATGTTTTTTAATGAAGTTTAATTTGAATGCCTGAATGTAAGGATTCAGGATTCAGGAAACACAATACCAGCTTTTTTGGCGAGCAGATAGGCGTAAATCACTGATCTGTTGATCTTTAACAGATAGAAAGAAGGCTACAATAGCTTTTGGCCACGTTATATTCAAATTTGACAATACAATACCTGACTCTCGCCAGATGAATTTCGTTCCGCTTAGCTCCGCCTAGCTTCACTCACATCCATCTGGGACCTCTTCCATTGAGAGTGATTTCTGCACCCGATTTTATGGTACAGCCAATCAGGACGCAGGGCGGGAGTTTCATAAATGTGACCAGTGTTGTGTGTAACGCGTTACAGTAACGTAACTACTTTTTCGAGTAAAAAGTAGTGTAACGCGCTACTACTGAAAATTTGGTAAAGTAACGTAGTTCCTTTTTCATATCGGCGCAAAGTTACTTTTCCCAGGGACAGGTTTGACAGCGACACTGTTTTCTCAGCTGCGCACTTGCGCAATAGGCACGAGCTCCAAGAGGAAGAGGAAGACAGAGGAAGTGCAATCATAGTTCCACATGGTACGTGACAGGTTGGTGGCAATGAAGCAAGACGCAGCCAACGCTTACTTCTGAGGGATGGACATTACTTCGAACTCGTTGAAACTAAGGGGAGGAATGTGAGTGTTAGTTGTAGCCTACACTGTGCCCTGATTTTGTCCACTGCCGTTAACTCAACTGCCAGCCAATTGATACGATTTGCACTAGCTTTGCACCAAATTTCGGAGGAGCGCCTGTTTAATGAAAGAGTATAAGGCTATAAAATAAGCCCTCATATATTTTGTGCTCACCTATATGCCCAAGATGAATCGAGGCTATGTTATTTGATATTGTTTCATAGGGCTTTAGTGGTGGTTGTTACAAACACGCCAAGTCCACCCTGACAAAGACACGAAAACTGCAAAGACGCCATCTCTGACAAACCAAAACAAACAAAAAGGTTACAAAGCTAGCTCACTTACCTGCTACGTTGTCTAGGGATTCTAAAGTAACTACCTGCTAGCTAGGACCTGGATTGTAACGTTAAACTTGCCCTGCAGTGTATGTGTAAATGTAAAGTTGAAAACTAGGTCAGTGTGGATGAACTGTGGGTGCGACTAATGAGAAGGCCAGGAGCGTAGCTTACCATCCGCCGAATAACCCAATCCTTACTCCCAGCGAGTGGCCAGCCCAAGTTCCAGGTCCTTCAAGTCAAAGTTCTGTCTTACGATGACGGTAGTCCACAAAAGGAAAATGTCCAAACGAAAATCCTAAAAGATTTGACGGGGACGCTGCGTTGCAGACACAGAAACTCACATCATGGGAAACGCTCATCACTTCAATCAGTCACCTGTTTCCCATTTTCAAACCTTGGTGCGTCAACGCCCACTAATCAGCTGACGCTTCCACAGCCTTCTCATATCAGTGTGTAGTTTCCCTGACTGTCCACTACGTAACATGGTGTTGAAGTATAAGCCTAGCCTAGAAATCTAGACGCACCCTAGCGGCGGCAAATTAATTTGCTCAGCCTGTACGTCTAGTATCAAACCATAGGGATTTCTATTGGCTAACACCGTGGATGTTATTCAATCACAGCGCTCTATTTTGTTAGAGAGTCTTAAAGCGGGCTTAACAGGATAACGAAAGTCCTGCGACGGTGAACAGGAAGGTGGCTATGGAAAACGAAGAGCGGTTGTTTGAATTGCCGTTGGCGTCAACTTTGGAGAAGTTGGATTTGTGCTTTTCTTTGAAAGTTGAGCAACACAATGCACTGAAGTCATTCCTTTCGAAGAAGGATGTATTTGCCGTTTTGCCGACCGGATACGGATATGGTCGTAGCACTGGCCTATTGCATGCCTAGGCAGTTTGAAAGACAATTCTCTGACCGCCCCTTGGATTAAGCGAGGTGAATGGTTCGATGCCAGACTATACATTTCAATGATATAGGATGGCCCGCCAGGCTAGTATAAGCCCTGTGTTTTCTTGTCAAGTGCTCTGTTTGTGGCATTTTTTTTAAAATAATAAATAGCACAAAAGAAATACCTGTTATGTCCTACATAGTAGAACTTTATGTAGGCCTACACATTTAGGAACAGATATTGGGTTCTGCCCAAAGTCGAGCAACATAAAATAACGTAAAAGTAACAAGTAACGTAAAAAGTTACTTTCCATAGAGGGTAACTAAGTAAAGTAACGGGTTACTTTTTTGAGTAAGTAACGAGTAACGAGCAAACACTACTTTTTAAAGGAACTTCCCCAACACTGGATGTGACATAGCGTAGAAGCGACTGTGAGACTGTTATCAGCGTCATGGGTTGGCTTCGATGTGAGTGGTTGAAGTAGCACGTCAATAGATGACGGACAAGTGGCTTATTCAATCATATGCAAGCATTTTTTGATTAGGCCCAGCCTTCTGAAGCAACACTCCAATGGATTGGTCCCAGATGGATGAGTGGAGCTAGGCAGAACGAAATTAATCTGACGAGAGTCAGGTTAACAATACTAAGTGCTATACAGTGTATTATACAGTCTCTGCTCTGTTTCTATGGAAGTTCCAAAAATAAACATTGTTCTATTAAGTGTCGTTAAACAATTAAATAGCATTCAACAGGTTGAAGCGGAGCTTTGATACCAACGTTATCGATTAGTTTCAGTTTCTCTCGCGCAGACGCCTGCATTGAATGAACGCTCCTACCACCACTTTATTATATGGCTCCATGTTTAATGACATCGATGGCAAAAACGTTTGTTTTCTTTTTTTGTCGGTCCACGGTATCTTGATCAACTGCGCAGCAAATTATCAGACGAAGCACTGGGCCTAATTTCACTCCACGACTCCGCGGACCAGCAGTCTCCACGTTGCGGACACACATCAAAACAAAACTATTTCCTGATTGGTTGAGAAATCCTATTTTTCTGATTGGCCCATAGTAACTGAACAGCAGCTCTCTGAGCTGAATGAGCGCACAGACAGTTGTGACAGTTTGTAAAATATAGCCCTTAGAAATTTCTGTGCGGGCAAGTTAATTTCTCGGAGTGAGAAATGCAATGTGTGGCGTGTGATCGTGTGAAGTCATTAAAATGCGTGTGTCTCACGCTCAATGCGTGAGACTTGAGAGGTCTGAATGCTGGCAGAATAGGCAACAGGCCGATGTGCGTTTTATTTGGAGACTGTTTTGCGAGACAGAGACTGAGTTTGCTGCTGATATTTTGGGGATAGGATATTAAAATTTAGCATTTTAATATATTTGCGGCATTGGATCAGTCTTTCTAGAACAGGCAAGAGCTTTCTAGCCTCACATCAGCAGCGCCGCAGCATCACCCATACATTAAAACAACCAGCAGATGCATGGCAGATAAGTTTGGCTATGCAGTTATGGTTGAAATAATAGCCCATCAGCGCATCTCTAATGTGTGTGCCTCTCTCGCTCAGAGGGGAGGGGGAGGCTGAGGGGTCGATCAAGCATGGATTCTAAACTCTGTGGTGATATGATCTACAATTAGATGTTAATTAATATTACTACCTAGGTCAAGTACTCCCAAGTGCTATTGCGCCACACATTGTAGTTCTCCTGTTTATTCGCTTGGAAAATCGCCACGTTTCACGTTGTGTAACCTTACACATTTTTATCAACTACTTGTGCAACTGTATTTAAGTAGGGAAAACGTGGATGTGTTTGATTAATGCTATCTTCCTCTCTGTATGGCTACGTCTGGGCCTGCTAGCATAGCAACATGCTAACAAATTCGCACCGCAAGCCAGAGCGTTTGAGTGCACGTACCGACACCGGAGAGGTCAACTCGTGAAAGTTAAGGTAAGAACATATATTAATACTGACATTGGGTGGCGTGTTCCTTTAACTGGTGCTTCCTTTAACTGGTGCGATTCTGTTGTCTTTGAAAGGTTCTCTTATTGACGCATTGAACTGGAATTTGGATTAACACCTGCTTTTACAAGGCGGAAGTATTTAGGCACAGAATAGACGTGCGCTTTCAGGAGCAGTCTTTGTAGGCCTACTGTACATACCGCGGAATACATCATTAAGCGCTCTTTATGCTTCCCCTCCCATCTTTTTACGCTAAACTCCCACTTCCCTCTGGATCCTCCCATGAATGCATATGCATGACACGAAAAACACAATTAGCCATGTTCAGCTCCCGCGACAGGCAGTTTGCGCTTTTACATCATTGCGGCCTGTTTGTACATAGGCTACCTCGATTTTACACGCGCCTTGCGAAACAAATGCGCCTGAAGTGGGCGCAAACGCGTTAGTACATCTGGCCCTCAGTTGGCTTGCGAGCTGGAAAAATGAAACTTCTATCAGGCCAATCACATTGTGTATAGAGTCGGCGACGGAATGTGAATTTCCTGCTACTTGAAAACGAAGAAGATGGATGCTGCTGCTGGCGAACAGCGGTCTTTGAATCGCGACTCGAGTTAAGCTTTTTTAAAATTGGCTAGCCAACTAGCTCTGCTGGTGGGAAAACGCATGGGACTCGTGAGTTGTAGCCTATCCTATTGTGTGCAGAGGACATTTGAAAGACAACGGTTTATGCCGCCCCTCGGATTTAACACTGCCAATGATAAGTTCCCAGACCCTACATCTTGATGTGGGTCTGGCTCGTCAGGCTAGTATTTCACTACTTTTCTTCTTAAATAATTCCTTAATAAAACAAGTTAAGAAAGAAAAGTTTAATTATAATCCCTATTCTGTGCAACGTAGACACACACACACACACACACACATGCACACACTGACTGTCATGAGGTGACCAAACATGGACAAATCATGAAAGACCCTTGACTACAACCCTGAACAATGTAAGAATAACAAGCAGGTACCGTACATGGAAATACATTCTTCAGTAGTGTTGTTTACTCCACATGTTATTACCAATGTTTTTATTTAGCTTTTTAGAGTTTCTTCTAGACTTCTCCAGCTGGTGTTTAATCTCCCCTCTGAGCTCATCTAAATGGCCAGTAACCTTGATGTCATGAGTGTCACAAGCAGGACAAGTGAAATTAACATCCTTGTCTGTAGCATCACTCTCTTTCACTCTTTATGTAATTGTTGAGGGCACAAATACTGAATATAGTGAGTCCTATTATTTCCATGTTGCTTTCCAAAGGTTAAATGCACATTTGTATTATGTATGCCTTACAGGCTTCCTTTCTGCTCATCATCTTGATATCTTTTCAATGCAAGGATAGGGCAGGTAAAGAGCAAATGATTTCCCACCCGCTGTAAAACAAAAATGTAAAGGAAAAAAGAGACTTTGTTGGCCGTTATTCTATAGAGCAATTAATACTGTTTTGTGACCTTGTGGCTTTTGCAGCTGCCTCATGGCATGGTGACAAGCATAAGGGAAGGTTGTGTTTGTCTGAATGGAACCTGGTGAGTGGAAAAGCTTTTAGTGATGCTCCATGAATGAACTGCCGTCCCCCAAAAGCATGAATGAGTTCTGTCACCACTGAGAGATTTCTATGACAAAGCAACTATTTTGTCCTGATGAAAATAACACAAATAAACAATTCCTCAGAATGATAGAACTGTATATCTTCTAAGCTTCTAAGTAAGATGATGGCGATGGTAGCATTGTGGGTAGGGAGCTGGGCTAGCAAGCAATAAACAGAAAAGTTGAGGGTTCCTGGCTGTTGATGTGTCTGAGCAAAGCACAACAAAGCACAACACTTAAGCTCAATTTGTGCACAACCTAGGGTTCAAACTTTTGTTTAAGAGCAAAATCAATCAATCAGTCGGAGGAGTTTTGAGCTAAACAGTTTTTAGCTTTAGCAACAAAATGGCTCCCGACAACTGTCAGGCAAGTATGGTCCTTTCTGGGGTTTGTGACTTTTCAGTAGCTAAAGCAGAAGCTGCTGGCTGTCGGGGTAGTAATAACTCAGCAGTAAGGGGGGGCAGAGCACTTAATTGCATACACCAGCTGGAGCCTCCATCTGGCCAAGTGCAACGCTTCCCATTATAGTTCCTTCAGCCTGAGCTCCTAGCTATGAAGTGGGCACTTCAGAAATCTAAAAACTATCTATGGGATGGAAAGATGACAGTGACAGATAACAACCCCCTGGTCCATTTTCGCATTGCTAAACTGGGAGCAGTGCAAAAGAGATGGGTAGCCCAACTGGCCAATTTCGATTACCTGATCCAGGCCACAGATGGACGCTTCGGTGGGTACGTTCACCCAGAGCTGTCCTCACTGCACCCTTTATAAGAGTAGAGTGGATGGCAAAGCCCCTGTAGTCCCTTAGGCCCCCTTCCACATCCTTATAAATGGATTTCCTGACTCTTGGCCGGCCGACGGACTGTTAACAAAAAACCTTGGTCATGAATAACTTCACTTGGTATTCTTGGTCTATCCCCACCGCAGACATTGTTGTTTATTATTGCTGTTCTCCTTGGTGTAGTCTTACCAAATTTTTAAATTGTTTACTGTTAAATTAAATTTTTGTATTGTTGTTATTGTATTTTTCCAGTAACATTTACTGAGTTGAACAATCAAGCATAGGGATATTTCCATAAGGTTCCAACCCTTGCATAACACTTATAATGACATATTGATCCCGGCGACAACCGACCAATTAATCAGCGGGCGGACATTGTGCAGACTTTTGCCCATCAACAGCCCCCTCTCCCCCGGGCAACTGCCTTTTAAGGTGTCCATGACCACGGCAGCCTTGACAGGGACAAATATTTTGCGGACATTTTTGCCCCTTAACAGAATCCCCCCCACCTGAAACTGCTCTTCTGTCTGTGACTGAAGCATTGAGAGTAGCTATCCTCTGCTCAGTCATCAGTATTAATTCTACTAGACTTATCTGCAGCCTTTGATCCTGTAAACCATGACATTCTCTTTTCTACACTATCTGAACTGGGAATATCTGGGAAAGCTCTCGACTGGTTTGAATCCTACCATAAAGGTTGTATCAGCGATTTCAGGCCCAAAAAAGGCCCAAACATAAATGATCACATTCATCTAATCTTTCCTAACGATCTGCTAGCTGTCTGCCCCATAAGCAGGCCATCACATAAACTGTAGGCAGCCTAGGCTCCGAGATCTGTACACAAAAACAATTGCTACCAACAAGGGTTGGCAACCCACTCAAAGGCAAAATAAAGTGTTTCAACCAATAACCAACGAGATGCGCGTTTAGGAGAGTTTTAATTGCATGGGAGGGAGGGGGATGGAGTAGCGAGCTAGCTCTCTGTTTTGTTTGAAAATCAACAGAAGTGACGTATCCCCGCTATCGCTGATACAACCTTTAAAGGGCGTTCTTTCAGTCAAGCTTGGCAGGGACAGGTATCAAAGTCTCATGACCTTACCACAGGTGTGCCTCAGGGATCAGTATTAGGGCCTCTGCTTTTCTCTATTTACACCACTTTCTCCCATGAATTTGACTGTCACTGCTACTACATGCTATTTCTGCATGCCTTAACGATATTTCAGTCTGGATGAAAGATCGGCACCTTCAGCTTAATCTCTCAAAAACAGAGCTTTTTTCAGCTAAAACAGCTATTCCACCACAGATTAACATCCAGCCTGATTCATCTTTACTGACCCCAACTAGATCGGCATGTAACTTGGGCGTCATAATTGATGACCGACTTAACTTTTCTGAGCATGTAGCCTCAATTGCAAAATCATGTTGGTTTGTCCTTTACAACTTTAAAGTAGGAAGATCAGACCTTATCTGACACAAGATTCCACACAACTTCTTGTACAGGCCATGGTTATCTCCAAGCTGGACTATTGTAATTCACTGGCCTGCATGCTTGTGTAGTAAGATTGTTACAACTGATTCAGAATTCTGCAGCACGCCTGGTCTTCAATCAGCCAAAAAGGACACATGTAACTCCTCTTCTAGTTACTTTCCATTGGCTTCCTACAGTGGCCAGAATCAAATTGAAATATCTCACCTTGGCCTATAAGACACTTACTGGATCTGCTCCCTGCTATCTCAATTCTATGATGAAGGTGTACATCCCCAACCGTCCAATGCAGTCTTCTGATGAGCGTCTGTTGTGTCGACCAGCCACAAACGCTAGGTCAAATTCAAGACTTTTCCTCAGTGGTTCCTCAGTGGTTCTCACTGTAACCTCTTACATCACCAAGTGCATCGATGATGTGACCCACACAAAAGACATCATCACTCGGGCTAACTGGAAGCCATGGCTGACAGGGGATGTCCTCAGGCTGCTGAGGGCCAGAGACAAAGCCTACAGAGCTGGGGATGAAGCTGGCATGAAAACAGCGAGAGCCAACCTGTCCCGTGGCATCAAGGAAGCAAAAAAGGAATACACTCACAAGATAACCACCCACTTCAAAGACAGCAGGAACGCACAAAGCCTATGGCAGGGCATTCAGGCCCTCACGGACTACAAGCCCGCGCCACAGAGCTGTGAGAGCAACATCCCTCTGCTCAACAACCTGAACCGCTTCTTTGCTCGCTTTGAAGCACAAAACAGCACCTGCCCACAGAAGACCCATCCCCCTCTACATGAGCAGCCCCTGTGCCTCTCTGCCGACAGCGTGAAGAGGACACTTGCTGCTATCAACACCCGTAAGGCAACAGGTCCAGACAACATCCCAGGTCGTGCGCTGAAGGACTGCGCAGGGGAGCTTAAGGATGTCTTCACAGACATCTTTAACACTTCCCTGAAGCAAGCCATCATCCCATCATGTTTCAAAGCTGCCACCATCATACCTGTGCCGAAGAAAACTGCTCCATCCTGCTTCAATGACTACCGCCCTGTGGCACTGACACCCATCATCATGAAGTGCTTTGAGCGGCTTGTCATGTCACATATCAAAGCCATTCTCCCCCCCACCCTGGACCCCTTCCAGTTTGCATACCGAGCCAAGCGGTCTACAGAGGATGCAATCTGCTCTGCCCTCCACCCAGCCCTCACCCACCTGGAAAAAAGAGACTCATATGTGAGATTGCTGTTTATAGACTTCAGTTCTGCATTCAACACCATAATACCACAACAACTCATCTGCAAACTGGACAAACTGGGACTCAGTACCTACCTCTGCAACTGGCTACTGGACTTCCTCTGTCAGAGGCCCCAAGTAGTACGTGTTGGCAACAATACCTCAAGCAGCATCACACTGAGCACAGGGGCCCCCCAAGGCTGCGTGCTCAGTCCGCTGCTCTTCACCCTGCTGACGCATGACTGCACTGCAACCTACAGCAACAATCACATAGTGAAATTTGCTGACGACACAACTCTGGTGGGTCTCATCACCAAGGGCGACGAGACTCAATACAGGTTGGAGGTCGACCATCTGACCACGTGGTGCAGGGACAACAACCTCCTGCTGAACGTCAGCAAGACCAAAGAGATTGTTGTTGACTTCCGGAGAGGTCACACCCAACACCTGCCACTGACCATCGACGGTGCTGTGGTGGAGAGAGCGAGCAGCACCAAATTCCTGGGGGTGCACATCAGTGAAGACCTCTCCTGGACCACCAACACTGCATCACTGGCGAAGAGAGCTCAGCGCCGCCTGTACTTCCTGCGGAAACTCAGGCGAGCAAGTGCTCCACCAGCCATCATGACCACATTCTACCGAGGCACCATTGAGAGCATCCTCTCCAGCTGTATCGCTGTGTGGGGCGGAAGCTGCACTGAATACAACAGAAAAGCCCTGCAGCGCATAGTGAACACAGCTGGAAGGATCATTGGTGCTTCACTCCCCTCCCTGAAGGACATTTACACCACCCACCTCACCCGCAAGGCGACCAAAATTGTGAGTGATTCAAGTCACCCCGCTCACAATCTGTTTGATCTACTGCCCTCTGGGAAGAGGTACAGAAGCCTGCGCTCCCGCACTACCAGACTCACCAACAGCTTCATACACCAAGCTGTAAGGATGCTGAACTCTCTCCCTCCTCTCCCCCCTCCACCCTCAGCTACATAACATCCTGGACATTGGACCCACAATGGCCGCCTGCACTACTCCACTTGCACACTTGCACACTTGCACACTTGTACACTTTACAACTTGGTGTTGTTGTCCTGAAAACACAACACTTCTGCTGCTCTTACATAACTTGCACCACTATGCCACTTTCTTTATTACTTAGGTCAAACAGAACTACCCAAGCCTTTTATTGGCCTGACTTTGCACTAGTATTTTATTGACTGTCCATGCACAATTTCAACCAAATTTTGCTGCTCTTATTTTTTCATTATTATATGTGCCCTCTTATTTACTTACTTTTTTGTTTACTTGAATGTTATGTTTGTCTGTGGACTTAAATTGGTAAAATGTCTTGTCTTCACCGTGGGATAGTGAGAAACGTAATTTCGATCTCTTTGTATGTCTGGAACATGTGAAGAAATTGACAATAAAGCTGACTTTGACTTTGACTTTGACTTGTTGGAGGAATGTTTTTGTTCTTTCAAGAGGGGTCTAAAGACATATCTGTTCAGCGTGCAAGTTAATTAAGCATTTCTTATGAGTTATGGTTTGTATATTATATTATAGTATTTGTTTATTTCCACTGTTTATTTCCATTAGGCTATTGATTGCATTGACATTATTGTTTATTATTGCTATTCTCCTTAATGTAGTCTTAACAACTTTTTTAAACTGTTCACTGTTAATTTTTAACTATTGTATTGTTTTATTTGTAAGTCGCTTTGGACAAAAGCATCTGCTAAATCCCATAACCATAACCATTCTCACTTAGCATGGCAGCTACCTCAATGCTGCATCAATTTTATTTTTCATCAAACAACAGGGTCCAGGTTGAAAAATGCTGGACTTGTCCTTTAACAGTCTGAGACTGAATATTTAATCCATGTACAATTTATAGTTATAACAACAAAAGGAAAATTGCGAGTTAATGCTATGAATGTAATTCATCAGTAGGTCGGGTTCTAACTGCTATTGTTTCACTGCATGTTTAAATATCATTCCAAGAATTCAGTTAAAGTTCAGTTATTCAGTTATTTTTTTATGCAACATGGCAGTTTATTTATGTGTTAATTAATGGTCATTATTAATATGTTTGGTATTCTTGTAGGGGTGTAAATGTTACACTGATAATGACCTGTGCTGAGATGGGTGTTTTGCAGGAAAAGAAGTGTGCTATGTACAGCGCCGCGGGTAGCACAGTGCCTTTGAGGAATCCTATTAGGGTGGATTATGAGGATAAGATGTCTTGTCAGTCCACAGAAACTCAGCTCTGCCCCACAGGTCTTCTCTCCCGGGAAAGAGAAATGTGCTGTTAAACTGCGTTGGCCCATTGCTGTGAGGACGACTTGTTTGTGCGAACGGGCAATGTTGCTCTTCTATCCACTGCATCGTGACTGGGGAGGGTGGGCGTCAGTGCACATCTAAGGGTGAGTGGCTCTCTGTATTATTCCACTGACAGAGCAATGGACCTAGGCCTGTGTGTTTCAGATTCATGTAACTTAACTGTGTTTTCTTCTACCTTGTGAGTGTGAGTATTGATAATAAGGTGTTTGTCATTGCAGAACTTTGTAATTATATTTCAATGCAGCAGCTATTAACCAAGGTTGGGTTGGGTGTTATAGTGATGAGAGAAATGTATAGATGTTGTACATCCTTAACTTACTTTATTAGACATAAATCATGGTAAAGTGTGGTAAAATAAACATAACGGTATTTAAAGCAAAGGGGGTTTCAAGGGATACATTCTCAAAAGTTCTGTAACAAAGAAATGTCACTACGCTGTGAGTATGCATATAGGGAAGTACAGTAGGTTTCACAGTATTATTTGCCAAATGCACATTACCAGTGCATTTATTTTTTCCTTGTATCATATTTACAAACAGCCACAATCCACATATAACATCTGGCAAACGGTCTGTTTTGTAATGTGCATTGTGTTTCTCAGGCGGCATGATAAATCCTGAGAGACTTCTCCAGCAGTTGTTTAATCTCCACTCTGAGCTCATCTTAATGGCCAATTACCTTGATGCCACAGAAACGAGTCACGAGTTGGCAGTCGCCGACTGAGGGGTAGCAACCTGACGATCAGTCCTCGGACTGTAATACGACTAACCTGAGATGACTGACCACAGCCATGATGGTGCTCTTAGATCTGAGCCATGTGTTGAGGCTGACTTTCCACAAGGCTCCACTTATCACTTGATAGGCATTGGGGAAGTCCACTTGATGTATATAAATTATCCTTCACTAAAGTTACCTAAGGCACCTGTGTGGTTTCTTCAAATAGATAGTCCCTGAACAGTCTGGAATGGCTTACTGCAAAGAGTTAGTGAGATGCTTAGTTGTCAGATTTCAGGTGATTATGCAAATTTGTCCTGTTTCTAAATTGCTGACACATTTCCCGAACAAGTTTCTGTACTGTTACTTACCCTAATTTGTATTCTAAATACACAGATCAACCAAATGTTGCTTGTGGATTGGCACTCCAGCATGTTTACAGACTGAAAAGACAATTTCCACAAAAAGATGTGAACGGACTGATGTCTCTCTCAGAACCTGAATGCAGAAGAGCCTTGGGTCTTTCTTTTGTGAAAAGCAACTGGCTGTTGCTTTCTCACTGGACCGGGGCCACCTCAGGACCTGACCTGCCGGACCAGACAGAACCATGAGGCTCTCCCTGGCCCACGCGCCGGTCCGGCTCGCTCTGTGGCTGCCGTGGGCCACGGTGACGGTGGCGTCACTGTTGCTGTCGGACAACTTGACGGGCTTCCACGGGGACGAGAGTGGTGGCACGCACCGCGTGAGCAGCGGCCTCATGCAGTGCGGTGAGTACAGCAACGAGGTGATGCCCAACGGCCAGTGCCGCCTGATGGCCACGCTGCCGCAGCTGGCCGAGCAGCGCTGCCCGGATATGTTCCGCTGCACAGACGAGGTCTCGTACTGGCTGCGCGAGAACGAGGAGCGCAAGCAGCAGGTGCAGGACCTGAAGGAGACCATATCTGAGCTGCAGGAGGAGCTACGCAGCCACCGGCACCGCATCAAGGTGCTTGAGATGCAGGTAAGGGCACGTGTGTGTGTGTGTGTCTGTGTGTGTGTGTGTGTAAGATGGGGGTCAGGAGCCACGAATCATGAAGGTGACTGAAATGCAGGTGCTTGAGAGCCAGCCTGACTGCAAATGATAGTGAGCCTGAAGTCAAGTTGGAGATGAGAAACAGACAAAATAAAAATGAACAAAGTATCTTTAACTTGAACCCATTAATAAATTAACTCAATTAACTCAATCCCTGCTCCAGAGTTAATAAAAGACTTAAAAGGTAAAAAAACAAAACAAAGGCAGTATTTTACATCCTTTGTAATGTTACATCCCCCAGCAGCAAACCCCATAGACTGGCCACCTTGGTGATATCACTCTTCCAGCAGCCTCTCCAAGCTGCATGCATACATGGGGGAAACTCCCCAAGCATCCACCCAACCAACCACGCCGCCAGCCACTTAACCAGTCTCTCCCCTAATGCCTCTTTAACCCCTGGACAATAACTGGATTAGTGCTGAGACCTGGCTCTGTCCCACGTGCTGCCCTGCTGCGGGAGTCAGTGCTCCTGACAGCAGGTGGCCCTGAGGCGACGGGCTCCTTACCTTACCCACAGCCTCCTCACTTGACATTTACAAAGGGCCCACAAACCCTCATACAGGGCTTATGCACACAACAACAAAGGACTGGGATATTTCACGCTGGACAACTGAAGCGTTCAGTTTTGTCAAGCTCTTACACTGTGCTAATCAATTTGGGTTTGTTTACATACAGCTAGCAGGCTACTGTTCTGACAGGGTTCAACCTGTCTGTAATACGTCTTAGGGACACTAGCCAAGCTGTGACTTGTTACCTCAGGTATTTTTTGTCTTTAAAACAATTCCTGTTGTTTCACTTGTTTACAATACAAATGCACAAATGTGCTGTAATAGGTAGGCTAAATATAAAGCAATAGCTTCCTCAGCATATGGTCTGAGCTATTTGATTAAAGGATTGCTCCTCTCAGTGTTCTTGTTCTAATTGGGATTTGGTAATGGAGTTCAGTTTTAACCTCTGTCAAGACTTCAAGCTCCACAGGAGACGCCATGAGATACAGGAAGGTTGACATTCCTCATCTCCTCTCACAGGATAAGAATTGTGTATTACTTTGTCAGAGCCAGAACTGGACTTTGTGTAGCTATTGAGCCATAGCTTGACATTAGGGAGCCACCGGAAAATCTCAAGTGTTATAATGTAAATGTGGAAGATACTGCTGTTGCTAAACTGATTGGCGTATTACAGAGCCTGATGGAATTGCTCTGCTAGATTACCATGATGACCACAGTGTGGAGGCCATTTGATCACGTCGGGGTCACCACCCACAAGACAGCCCAAAAGTGTTCCTGAAGGTTAAATGAAATGACGCTTGACTGGAAGGCATAAGTGTGTTTGAACTTTATGACACAGGAAATGCATCAGTGGCAAATATTGTGGGAAACTATGATTTATCTGACTCCATTAAATTATTTGAATGACTGCTATATTACCAGGTAGTAGCATAAGCTTCCTTTACAAATAACAACCACTATCCCCAGCCGTTCTCTCTGTGGCAAAGAGGAGTTTAATTTAAATGATTTTGTGTAAACATTCCATTTTATTCAATTGGTCACCCTTTGTCCTGCTCCCCTACCCCTACCTCCTCAAACTGTTTTGCTTGTGTGCGGAGCAGGGGCGCCACTTGGGGGGCCCAGCACTGACATGGCGCCCCCAGAGAGCCCTCCCAATAATACTATATATTATCGGGAAGCCCAGAATTACTGTCTGTCATAGGTCCCAAATTATCTAGCAGCCCCCTGGTGCTGAGAACACAAGGCAAGCAGGAAACTGTTTGCAAACGTTTGTAGATGTTTGCGAATCAGTTAACTTGTTAAAGGGTTATTATAATGTAGTTAAGATGTGGCCAGGTCATTGCATTCAAAGCATGAGGAATACTATGAACACAAACAAGCCTTTTGCCACGTTCTACTCCTTTAACTATTCCTTTAACTGCTCCTGACCACTGCGGTGCCACTCCGTCACTTTTTCAATTCGGACTTTGTGGGCCCTCCTCCGTTTGGCAGCACCAGGCGCGTACGGGCTGGAACGCGTCGCTGGAGCAGCGCTTCCACACGCTGGAGGAGAGCTACACGGAGGCCACAGCGCTGCTGCAGGTGCACGGCTCTCTCATCTACGACATGCAGCGGCAGGTGCGCAACCTGTCCATGGTGGTGGAGCGCGTGCGCCGCAACCCCGGCTGCATGATCAACATCGTCCGCACCAGTCCGCTGCTTAATGCCCACGAGGTGCTCCACCCAGGTCAGTGCAGCACACAGACACACTCGGCCACTCGTCAACAACTCAAACTACATCTGGGGCAGAAGTGACCAACAAGAGGGTCCAACATGTCGTAGCTTTATCAGCTATACGTAGTCTATGTGTCACCAGACATCAGAACACCTCTGGAACCCTTTCAGCAGCTTCTGTCACCCTGAGAATGGACCCAGGCCATGTAGATATAAAGCAACATTAGTTATTAGGCAATAAATAATGAAATAATAATGAAAAAAAGTGATAATGTTTAATAACATTAGCATAATGTTAAATAAGTTTGGTTGTTGATTGACCACGGGGGGAAATCTCCTGCGTACTGCAAAATATATCACAAATTATGGTTAACCTTTGCGTGCAGACTAACTAAGCTGGAGAGCTCTTAGCGTAGTGACAGCATGACTTAGTCCTGAGTCAGCACTGGATGGATTACCTGGCAGGCCCACACAGAGAGCGCATCCTAACACGGGAGCAATGGCTAATTCTCATTTGTAATACTGTAGTTTGGTCCGTTGTGAGGCTGAAATGATCGGAGTGGACACTGTTGACAAACAATGGTGGGGTAAACAAAGATTATGTAGGGCTAGTTCATTTGAATCCCCTTCATCAGCAAAGAGAGCAGAAAGGTGTCTGGCCGATCGTTTTCTTCTTGTCTGTCAAAAATGTTGGTTCATTTTTAAAACACATGTCAGCATCTAATTTTATAATCAGCAGTAGTATATCCCAATTTCATAGCAACGTTTCTCTCTATACTATATTTACTGCAAATGAATACAGATGCATGAAATTCAGGATGTAAACTAGCTGCTGGAAGACCTTAAGAAATGCATCCCTTTCCCTTCCAGAAGTGCAGCACATCCGGAACTGCCCAATCGACTGTGCCTCGCTGTACTACAGTGGGGTCCACAGGTCTGGGGTCTTCACTATTGTCCCTTCACGAGAGGGCACACCTCTGGAGGTCTACTGTGACATGGAGACTGAAGGTGAGGAAGTGAACTATGGCCTTTTTCTGATCATGAACATTTTCTGCCTGTTCCCACTTTAAGTGTTTTCTTTGAGGCTAAAACTGTATTAATGTGTATATTTCTACAATAAAGGAAACGTCATACATTGCATGTAGATGGATGACTAAAATGTAAACAACAATGTAAACATTATGTAAAAACTAAACTAAACTAAACTTTTTCTTCTCTTTGCTCTTCAATTTATGAGCCATGCTCTTAAATGCTCTTAATACAGCCCCACGTAGTGGTAAGCATCAGCGTGCATGAGTCTGCATTTGACCATTTACCCTGATGGTAGGTGGTGGATGGACGGTGATCCAGAGGAGGCAGGACGGGAAGGTAAACTTCAACCGCAAGTGGAACGAGTACAAGAACGGCTTTGGGGATCTGCACACTGAGTTCTGGCTGGGGAACGACCACATCCACGACCTCTCCAGTCAGGGAGCCTACTCACTGCGCATCGACCTGGAGGACTGGAACGGCAAGCACAAGCATGCCTATTATGAGAGCTTTAGGTAAAATGACTCGCTGCTTATTCAATCCATTCATGTGAAATGAGATAGCCACAGCCATCATTGTATTCTATACCTAGAACTGTTGGCAGCTTATTAGAAGTCTCTCAGCTTAAAGCTACAAAAGAGAAAAAAGTCTACAAAAAACACCTTATTGTTCAGCCAATTTATCAAGACGTTTCCATCAGCCCACACATATTGATGCTAAAGGCGTCTCTTCCCTCTCCTCCTCCCCCACCTGTTCCCCTCTCTTTTCCTCCATCACCATGGCAGTACTGAGGATGAGGAGCACCAGTATCGTCTGCATGTGACTGGCTTTAGTGGCACAGTAGAGGACTCGTTCGCCTGGTACCATGACAAGCACAGCTTCAGCACCCCTGACACGGGCAACATCTGCGCTGAGATCTCCCATGGAGGATGGTGGTACAACCAGTGCTTCTTCGCCAACTTAAATGGAGTTTACTACAAGGTGAGAACCCCAGAGTGGGTCTTGCTGTGCACATTATGTTGGTGATTTTCGCAAAACAACACATGACTCAGCAAATTATTAGTTATTTCATTTCTGACTGGAAAAACATAATGTGAACAATTTCAGATTTCCCACCTGACTTCTACTGTGAACTGTACAATAGTCTGGTGGGATAGATACAGTATGTCAGTTGAAAAAAGGTGAAATTTAAAGAAAATGTAAAGAGATACTGTACTAGAAACGTAGATTTAGACCTGTCCTTTACATTTGTAAATTCCATTTCAGCATTTTTTTTTAGATTTCCCCCACTAACCACTAAATATGACTTGGGGCCCCATATACAATCATGTCTGTCTGTTAGCAATAACAATGTACATGTGACATATGTACACATTCAGAGTGTCAGGTCAAAGAGGGGAAGGAGAAAAGGGGAGAATCAGTTGCCAACTTTACAACTCTAAATATATGCATTCCATTGACTGGGACTATGTCTTCATTGGCCACCAGGGGGGGCGCTACTCTGCCAAAAGCAAGAATCTGCTGGGCCCTGATGGCATAGTGTGGTACACCTGGAAGGACTCAGACTACTACTCACTGAAGAAGGTGAGCATGATGATTCGCCCGCGGACATTCAGGCCTCGCCTTTCTCCTTGACAACAACAACAACTTGTCGAGAGCCAAGCCTGCTGTGACGCCACAGGGTGTAACGGCACGCCTTTGTCAGCCTTGTCTGCGCACAGTTCCGGCACAAAATCTCACGGTGTCACAATATAAACATACAATACATGTTATCACACACACGCGCACGTACGTGTCCACACACGTAACTCAGATGAATGTCTTCAAATCCAGGTTTCTTATGACTTTGACTTTTGGATTCTTGCATGGAGAGCTTGGGTGTGAAACATCACGCACATCAGAGTATGACCATGCTGCCACAGAGCAACTGCACTGGCATGGAGGACCTTACAAGAGCACTCTGCTATACATTGAACAACACTGTTCAATTCTCTCATTTATACTGTGTATATTTTCCTGTACATGCTTAACTTGCTCTGTATTAATAATTAGTATATGGGCATCACTAGCCCAGGACCATTTGAGGGCTAGTGACTTAACACAACAATATCCACCTCATTCACTCTGGATAACTGTATTCTACTACTTGTGTCATCACTATAAACTACTTTTGCCAAAGAGTAAAAGTATGCTTGATAAACACATTGATCCTAGTCTGTGAAGACATGTGATGTAGACGTGTGTGTTAGGGCTGAGGGAACCTACAGGAGGAGGATTCCCTCATATTGTTATGTGTGTTTCTCAATTATGATGCCATTCAGAATCCTCACGGTTAGTAATGTCCTCCGGGGACATCCTTCTCAACCTGATCCGTGTTGCTGCTCTTTCCCACCTCATTAGGAAGAGAAGGACTACACTAACACAGCAGACACTATGAGGGGTAGATGAGAAGGAGAAAGAGAGATGACTTGTTTCAGGTGCATAGATGACACTACACTGTACTTTACACCATCACATCGACTTGTTTTGTGAAAATGTTTACATTTTTTAAACTGTTTAAAACTGTATATTGTGCACATATTAAATCCATCTGTTTGTAAAAGGTGAGGTATACTTACCTTCCGTGCTTTGAACCTAAATAATACAATATTGAGATGGCATCATAGTGATGTTCATGCAGTTGTTTATGGATGCTCTGCCTGCAATTTTGGTCAAGAAAAATATATATACATGTATACACATATAATATTTGGATGATAACATGGATAAATTATTGCCCATCTGTTAAATGTCAATATGAAAGTCTAATTCAGAACTATTTGGAGGTATGTTGTATGACTGTGTTCCCCACCCCTGTCTTCTTGCGTCCCCCCTGCCTGATAAAGCTATCTCCTTAATCCTGAAGTGTCTCTTGGTGCTATCTTCCTGGGCCAGGGTAGGGTGGAGAAAATGGTGGACAAAGAGGTTGAAAAACAGCTCCCTTATAAATCTTGGTGACATCACTGTTATAAGGGCTCTGGGGTGGGACAACAAGCCAGAGGATCCACAGCCAATATATTACTCAGGGCATCATGCTGCTTGGCTGAAATATTGTCTTCAGAAATGAAAACATCTTTTACAGAATTACTCAAAGCCTCTTGGAGATTGCAGAGAAGGAAATAAGATTTTTTTCAGGGAACTGGAAGTAAAAACAAATAACACCAGGTGACAAGAAAACCACAACAGCTACCACACACACACACACACACACACACACATCTGCTCCAGAGGTTGACATTGGATAAACCTGCTGTTCATTTCCTTCCCTTCCTGTTTAGCGCCAGTTGGCTGTTTCCTCCTCCAGACTGTCTCTCACCAATCACTCTCTTTTTCATCCTGCTCATCCAGACTCACAAGATTCTTTGGATTCCCTGTAAAGTCTATCAGACTGTGCCCTAGTATACCTCTGTGAAATATGAAACAAAAGCTTTACACACCAACAACAAAGTACTCCACACATGGTAAAGTAGTACAAATAGATATTATTTATTATTCCATACAATATATAAAGTTACATTCATTTAAGTGTAATGTGTATTGAGATGAGGATGAATATGATGACTTTACAATATAAGTATTACGTTGAAATGACACCAAATCTTACATGGAAATGAGAACTTTCACGTAGAATCTGGATTATCAGCTACATAACAAACTGTGTATGACATAAAAGCCCTTTCAGGATAAAAAAGATGCATTAAAGACATAGGGTATTAAGGGTTTTGCATTTGGTCACATGCCCCATAAGGACCAGCCTCAGTGACTTAAATCAGTGGAAATGACATAGGACCCTAATTGAAAAGGCCTACAGATGAACTAACGGCAATTTAATTGCGAGGCAAAATCCTTTGCTAATTAAATACAATGAGCAAGATCTTAAGATCAAACATCAGTGGGTTAACTCAGTGTTTGCCCACACCACACAGTGTTCATGCATAAGACACTTAGCTCACTGAGAGACTTCTTTGCCCATCATTTAAGTCAGGGCCCATGGAATCTACAACAAACATGGAGATAGGAGCAGGAAGCAGCACTGCATCTCTGAAGGCAGACTTAAATGACTGCCAATGAGATCACAGAAGGAGAAATTGAACATGGTGATGGTGAAAGTACATGTATGTTACACATATCTGTTACTAGTTGCCTCTTTGAACTGAATTCTAATGTTGTCTGGTGGCTCAGCAATGTTTAATGGCTTTAAGACACTAATTATTTGTCCAAATGCCACATTACCATCTGGACATGCTACACATGGTTTATTAGATGGATGGACATGTATTCATGTGATGGCAAGGCGCAAAACTCGATGGCATCCTCAGTTTGCTCTCAGTTCCTCTTTTCAAAGTTCAGTTCCTTGAAATGTCAAACCAAATTCGTCTGCAAGACTCAGGTGCATTTGCTTATGTATCTATTTTAAACATCTGACTCACGTCACACTGAGAAAAGGCAATGGTGCATTGCACAGATTTCTGGTCATGTTAAAAGGAAGTTTTAGTTTGAAAGTGAAAAGTCACTTGAGTTACGCGGGAAGTTGAGTTATGCGTCTTCATAAATCGGCATACTGACCGAGTGCCTGCCTCAGTTTGTCAGCAATCTAAAGTAAAACACAACAAAGGACACAGGGGAAGCGATTATACAAACACATTCATACAATGGCCAAGCATGAAGAAATATGCACAATAAAAAAGGAAGTTTTTATTCCACAATTACAGTTAACATTTGCTGTCCAATAAAGCAGTCGTTACCGTTTCATAGAACTTGACCTGTTGCTCAAGGTAGAGGCGCATGACCCTGTTGTAGTCATAGATACGGTTGCTATGGAAGTGGTTCATCTCGGCTGGGGAAACAGATGCCAGGTTAAAGGTTTAGGGTTACACCACACACAGGTGAGAAACAACACCACACTCTCGACCAAATTATACGGTAGGTGACTAGAGAAAAACACTAGATGGCACGCAGGTCTTGTGACAGACTGTGGTAATGAATGACCACGCTTGACATGTGGCATCAGAGCTTCAACAGCAACAGGTAATGGAAACAGGAAGTAAAGTATACATACTCTTTTGATCCCTTGAGGGAAATTTAGACAAAAGGATGTTAGACATCCACATCCAACCACAATGGTATCAAGCCAATGAAAAGATCTGTTATGTAAACACTGTTGTGATATATGACACGTAAAGGCAAAGTGTGGTCTGTGTCTGGTCTATGTCTGTTTTTCTTTTTTTAATCTGGAGTCCTGGCTTTATGAATGGGAAACAAACAAGGTGGCTCAGACAGAGCCATACGCTATTATACCAAACAATATGTTGCTTCGTTGAGCTCAAATATCGCACATCTTTCCACCAGAATCGTGATATGTAGAGTAGTGGTTCTCAACTGGTCTGGCTTTGGGACCCACAATTTCCCATGTTCATTAAGTCGCGACCCATATTTTAGTGTTCAAGCCAATGGATATGGTGAGCTACATGGTAAGACAAGCAAAGTGCCTGTAGGCCTACTTGTTTGGAACATGTGGATGTTTGGCATTACCTTTCAAAGTACTCGACAGGTATGACTTTGACTGGGGTGCCTTGTTTCCATGTGGCATTGTAGTTTTGATGGTTTCATGCTCTCATGTGCCAGCCATCTACTGCACACCACACAATGGGGTTTCTGCTCTATTTTGTCCATATCCAAGCCTAGGCTACTTCAAATAATCAGAGTAGCAGCTTACTTGTGTTTACCACTAAAATTATGTCTAACACGACCTGTCACATAAACATTGTCTATGTCCATGGCAATAACTGAGGCTACGAATGAAGTTTATCAAAATAAAGGTCCGATATTAGATCTGATAAGGTAGCATTTTAAATTGACAATTTTTTATTTATTTTTAACCACAAGCTCTGTGACCCACCCAGAACGGTTCCGCGACCCACTTTTGGGTCGACCCACCAGTTAAGAACCACTAATCCTTTAAAAGGCCACTTTAGACTGTAGAGAGTGTATGACCTCTGGGGTATTTAGCAGAGTGCTAACAGTGTAGTGTGACTTACCCTGCAGCGAATAGGACATGGTGCTCAGGCGCTTAGCCATAGTAAGTTTGTCCTGGTGGTTGATTTTGTTCATGGCCACCAGACGGTCTGCCTCCTTCCATTTCTCAATGGCTGCCTGCAGAGACATATCAATATCATACACTGGTTTCTCACTGATGAGATTAAATCTAAATAACACCAACTTCTGATAGGATTCTTCTGCATTTATATACTGTACACCGACCTGATTGAAGCCAACAGTAGCTTGAAGTGTACATATCTTGTGTGTACGTATCTTATTGTATTTGCTCTACAAAACCAATTGCTAAACAAAATGATCCAACTGGGCCTCTTCAGAAATAATGATGAATGTTACAAAACAGTGTTAAGTGCCACACATACTTGACAGAAGTGGGTGTGTGCTTTCTACTGTACCTTATGGACTCCTATGGTGTCTGGGAAGCAGCCCAGCAAGCCTTTGTATTCACTGTTTGTTTCCAGAAGAAAATGCAGATCTTGCTTGGGCTGTGATAAGATGACAACAATATCAAACATGCAGTCCTCTTTAGGATGTGTCTGTTTTGTTCCTCAAAAACCTCAGCGATAAAATATATTTAAAAATAGAGGCTGGTGGAGTTGCACCCGTGTTGTGTCAGGGTTTAAGGTATCAGGGGAGGAAGTGAGGAAGCAGGCTGCAGTATCCGATGAGAGGGAGGAAGTGAGTGTGTTTTCAGCCATCGAAGGGTTCAAGGCCATGGGGCCGCACAAAGGATGCAGATAGGGTGGTCTCAGAAATATGGGGCCTGTGTGTGTGTGTGTGTGTGTGTGTGTGTGTGTGTGTGTGTGTGTGTGTGTGTGTGTGTGTGTGTGTGTGTGTGTGTGTGTGTGTGTGTTAATGACACTGGTATTGTGAAGGTAACTGAATAACCAAAGAGAAGAAATATGAAAGATCTACATAATAGGTTTCTGTTAAATTCATGAAAATAATAATGCTGTACATTCTGTTACCTGTGATGCCACGATTTCTGCAATTTCTTCATAGGTTCTTCCTGTTGCAGTTAATGCTTCTGTGAGTGTGGTTTCTCCTGTGTGCAAAAAAAGGAAAACACTAAGTGTACTTTTTCTTTAGAGCACATACACATTTGCATCTGTACTACAAAAGAGTCTTAAAAGAGGTTTTTGTCTGACAACAGTGTCTGTGTGCATACATTAC
This sequence comes from Alosa sapidissima, assembly GCF_018492685.1. Taxonomy (NCBI): domain Eukaryota; kingdom Metazoa; phylum Chordata; class Actinopteri; order Clupeiformes; family Clupeidae; genus Alosa; species Alosa sapidissima. The sequence goes on from NC_055975.1 coordinate 4,060,751, forward strand.
CTGTATATCCACTGGTAGTGAAAACGTTGGAAAGGTTCTGAAACGCTTTCCCAATTTTTTGGTATTCTTTCTGTAGAGCTTGAGGACACAAAGTGACAACAAAAGTTTAGTTTAATGCTGATGTTTACTTCATGAAATAAAGCAAGCCTGTAATGGACACTTACGCCCTGTACACCTCTTCCAATGTAAGTGCCCAACGTTGAGCAGGTCTTTGACTCCATCGTCCATGGATTTTGTGAAACGGCTGTACATGTCACATTTCTGTTCACTGTGATAAATAAGGAAGAGAAAAAGAAAACTTCAGAGGATCTTCACAGGAGCTGTGCAAAGAGATAAGGGAAACCTGCACACCCACCGCAGTTAGAATGCAATATCAGTCCTCACGATAGTCAGTTAGAATCTACCACAAGTTTCTTGTAACATTAGCATTTTAGCCAGAAAGCATGGCATGCATAGTATGCAGCAACTGTGTTCGCTACAGTGCCTTACTCATGAGGTGGTGCTTAAGCCCCAAGAGTGGTTAAGCACCACCGTTACACCTGCTTTAAGTCAGGAAAAGTGCACAGGTGGGACCAGTGATAGATAAATGGGGTTGGAGGTCACTGACACTTCTATGGGATCCAGATCGGGTGCCTCGGGCTCTATTGTGGAGAAGATCATCACGCCCATGGTTTCGTCTTTCTCTGCTTTCCTCTTCCCCACTTTCCAATCCTAAATCAAAACAGAGATGAATTCACGAGACTTCAAACCAAAATATCAGCATTCAATCTGTTAACATTGATGTAAAGTACTACGGAAATAACTGCTTTTTCATTTTTTTATTAAGTCAACTGAAACAGCTTTCAAGATATCAAGAGACTATCACTATACATTCACTTAAACAATCAAATACTTGAAACAGCTGTAGTTGTCCATTATTTTTTCAGCAAAGGCAAAACCACCAACACACAATGCGACAAAATCTATGTGCCTGCCTTATATTTTGCTCTGTAATTCTACATGATCAATAGCTTGATAAATCCTTCTGCAACATTATATAAGCGACATTACCCTCTCATCCTTGTAGTTGACAAAAAGCTGGAAGACTTCGCTCTCGCAGACGACAGGATGCCGACACATCCTGCTCATCCAGCCCTGCAGGCGCTCCATTCGAATCTTAATAAAGTCATCGTCAAAGCGCCCTGGGCACACACAGACAGAACAGGGCAGTTTGCATACCTAGTTTGTGTGGTTGGCACCGGGCAATGACTTACAATAATTCGAGTTATGCAATAGTAGATATACCTCAGCATCAGGCTTTCAAAACAATCCAAAAAATGCTATGGCTATTTTATGTAGACTTCACATATACAGTGGCAGGAAAAAGTATGTGAACCCATGCTAAAGTTTACTAAAAAGAGTAACAATTTTTTTTTTGGAAATTGCCTTAATTAAAAAATGACACCAATTTTCTTTATGAATGAATAATGTTTCGTAAATAAATAAATAAATAAATAAATAAATAAATAAATAAATGTTCTTTAGAATACAGGAGGCATAGGTATATGAACTCCTATGTTAAATTCCCATAGAGGCAGAAAACTGGTGTCCTTAAAGGTTGGATTTTTCCTCATTTTTTTAATTAAGGTATTAAGATCAATTTGTATTCCTCTTTTTAGTCAACTTTGGCATGGGTTCACATACTTTTTCTTGCCACTGTACATTGAATGAGCATCTTTTTACTATTCCCCTGCAACAAAATGCTTTGATATCTTCAAACAATTGACAAAAATATGCACCAAACAAACAGCTTCTGTAGCTGTGACAGACCTGTGATCTGCTTGTCTGGCAGACAGGGGATCGGGATTGCTGAGCCAAACTTTTCCAGTAGTCTCTCATACAGCCAGTCAAAGTGTTTGTATCTGTGGTTGACAGCTCTGTTTGTGGTCTACATAAAGGACAGAGCAACATAAAGGAAATTCATATATTCATTCACAAACAACTACGCATATAAACATACTTGGGCTGTATTCTGGAAAATTAGTTAAATACATCAAGTATGCCACCAATAAGCAATGTCTGACTTACACTTGGTGTGATTTGATATTCAATGTAACTCTTCAAGCCGTACATTTTGGTGCCCTTTTTGGGATCTGCAACGATGCAGTCCAGAGGTGTTTGAGGATACAGCCACACAGGACCCACCTCTCCCATCTGGACATGGAAGACAAGACATTCAGAAGTCCACATCACTGCATATTTATTAGAATTCATCAGAAAGCAGAGCTTATGCAAAGTGTGTAAATTATGTTACAGCAGGTGGCCGCCAAGCATTTCTTACAAATATCGATAATCTTTCTTTTCCTTTGTTGGGAAGTTTTCCAAGAAGGTAGACCTCTGGATTTGGGGTCTTTGAAAAGGGAAACCTGCAACACACATGAAAGAAGACTTCATGAAAGATGGCCACAAAGGCTGGAGAAAAACCAGGCAGGTTTCAGCACTTTCTTGACTGGTCAAAATATTTTTTCATTTCAATATTTATATTGCACCATTTACAACACAACGTACTTTACAAGGCGCAAGCACAACCTTTTTCTTTTTTTTAAAGATTACCCATATATCGGAAAGTCACCTATTTACGCCCGTGCACTATTTTCACCCTTTTACGTGTATGTGACACATAATACTCATTTCTATACAAACCAAGACAGCGGATTCCTAAAGAAACGCATGCACCCATCCCATGTAGTGTATGTGTATGTAAATTAGCTATGTACCAAAAATGACATTGTACAGTGACTCGAAGCTGTAAACAGTGTTGTAAAGCTGCGTGTACAAATCTGCTTGGAGCTCCAGTGGGATTTTGATTTCCCAACGAGAATTCTCGGTCTAACCGTTGATGTGCCGAGTGAGTGGGGGAAATACGGCACCCACCAGCCCAGCACCAAAAAACAGATTTTGTTCAAATCTACACACCTACAGTATGGCTACTGAAAAATCCTAATTCCAATCATAATTATCGCTTGAATACAAGTGTATGCAACATCACTGAATGTTACTGCCAAACTGCGAGCGGTGTGGTTCTGTTAGCCTCACTTGTTGAGGGAGATTTTCATGGAGGGGTGTGAGGTACCCCCTCTCTGTGTGGCGCCCCCATCCTCTGCCTGGGAGTAGCCACCGGCTGACCTGCCATCATCAGATTCATCATCCCACTCGTCGTCATCTAAGGACCCTGTGAAACATACCCACGTAAACACACACACACACACACACAGTCAGGATGAGACTTCCAAGAGCAGTATCTCAGGTCTCAAGCATGGCCCGCAGTGCAGTGTAGTAAATGGTCAGAATATACACAGACACCCAAAGCTAGTTTAGTTCACCTAGCCTAAAAATAATGTAAGCAACTTTATGCATGTACATGATTTTTTTCTATTTTTGTATTGTATACATACAAAAATAAATGTAAATTATTATAGTAAATTATTATTGCTGTAGTTTTATTTAAAATACAATAATTATATATATATATATATATATATATATATATATATATATATATATATATATATATATATATATATATATATATATAATAGGCAGAACAAGACAAGACATTTACAATATATAATAGGCTGCTGCTATTTACCTTGCTCTGATTAACGAGAAAGTAAAAGCCTCCATAATTTGTCTAGATTTACAAATTACCCGGATTGTCTTGAAATCGTCTTCCTCAATAATTGAAAGATCCATTGTGGCAGCATATTAAAAAGAATGTAATAATAGCCTTACTTTAAACACACAACCATGTTTTTAAGTGTTTATATATTTCAGTGTGCATGGCACATACATAAATATTATGATGACCATTTATAGACAAAGAAATACACACGGGTATAATCTCAAGAGGTAGCAAAACATCCCAGTATGAACATGATTTTTTCCACCGCTTACTTCAAAAGGTCAGTATGGTGTGAAATGAGTGCTGTGTGGAATGAATGTTTGTTTTCTAAACTCTGAGCTTCTCTGTGTGCCCAGTGTCTCGGCACAGTCTCCCCCTCGGTGGCCCCGACCCATCTTCATTCACTGACTCCCACTGACCCCTGTCTAATCTACAGCCACAGTAGCCATGGCTCTCGGGCGCCGGACAGACACTGATGAGATTCACTGCGTTGGAGAGGGAGAGTGCCCCTTTTCTTGCTGGCCGTCTTTTTTTTTTTTTTGAGAGGGGCCAGAGAGAGGGGCTAGTCTGTCTGCAGGACCACATGAGTTGTGAGCGCCTTGAAAATTCTTCCGCCCCGAGAGCGGAGAGTGGCCGAGAACACAGAGGGCTGAATGAGTCCAATTTGAAAAGCTGCCAACACTGAGCTGGGTGTCAATGTTTGCCTTTCGGTTTTTAGTTCAGTTGTGTTTTTTGTGTTTGTGTTTATGTTTTTGTTTTGTTGTGTCTTTTTTTAATTTCAAAAACAAGTCATGCAAAGGGTGCAATAAAAGGGCGTAAAACAGAGCGAAAGTTTACCCTGCTGTTGGAAGGCGGGTGTTTGTTGTTGTCCACCATAGTCCCAATTCCCAGGGGGACTGTTATTGCCTGTCCATGCTGAGGAAGACCAAGGGTCACTGCCATTTGTTCCCTGCAAATGTTAAGACAAGTCAACACAAAGCAATCAAATGTGCAACAGACTAGCAGGCTAACATGGTAGTTTGTATAGTTTAAACTCTCTCAAACTTTTATTTTTCTGGCCTTGGGAGCTGACTACACCACATACATGAGACAAGGTTATCTTACATGGAAAAGTTCCTGTCAAGACCATTTACTATGTTCGGTCACGTAAAGATGTCAATTACAACAGTCTTTTTTTCCGGCAGTCTGCAAATGGCCTATGAGCACAGAAATATTACCACAGGCTCTGCACTTCATCAGAGAATGGGCATTAGGCAGGGATGTGTGGTGGCTCATTCCTCCGAAGACTAAATACGACGTGGCTCTTAAGTCCCCTCTTCAGACGACTATCAGTGGGAGGGATGTGTCTGTAATGGCCCATCTCTCATTGATGTGTGCGACCTTGAAGCTCCCTAAAGTGAGGACTCCTGATGCGAGAGACTCCTGAGAGAGCATTTCCATTTCTCTTTCCATAACTGGTGAGTCATGCCTCTGGTTTCTAGTTTAGTGGTGGAGCAAACTTGACTAAAAAAAAAATCAATGCAATGCTTTGCCATTTATATGACTCTGAGAGGCAATGGATTTCTGCTGAGGGTCTTTGGCCATTCCTCAGATTCAGAAACATTTCCGACAAAAAACTATACCATTCCCATTCACAAAAACTTCAGCTGGCTTTCTCTCTGCTGAGATAGAAGAGGTCATAAATCTAGCTGCAATGCTTTGCCATGCATATGGTTCTGAGGATGGCTGAAAAAATGGGTTTTGGCCATTCCTGAGAGAGACATTTCCTACAAGTGTGCGGCCCTGTCACAGTCTTCCTGTCTACGGAGAAAGAGGTTGAGAGCTGCACTCGTGCCAGAAGACACAGTGAGAGCAGAAAAGCTGAGGATGAATCGGCAGGCCAAAGTCAGAAACCACAGGCCAAAGTCAAAGACCACAGGCAAGAGTCAAAGACCACAGGCCAGAGTCAAAGACCACAGGCCAAAGTCAAAGACCACAGGCCAGTCAAAGACCACAGGCCAAAGTCAAAAACCACAGGCCAGTCAAAGACCACAGGCCAGAGTCAAAGACCACAAGCTTATCTCAGACAGAATTGTGCTTATACTGCCCATGCACTTGACAGCCCGTCATCAGGAATAGGATACATCCTGTCAGTAGACTGTAAGGGGAATACTTTACATGAGCCTGAAACCAACCATCTGACCCTCAACCAGACACCCACAAAGCTTTTGGTACGCATCATGACCATGTCCATGTGTGCAACGTATTGTACACTTGGCTGTGGCTCTTCTGTAAGTGTGAGAATGAACATAGCAAGTCAGAGTTCAGGGTTCCCACTCTAAGTCAAATGTACAATTCCATGACCTACAATATAATGAATGGTACAATATAATGACCAAAGATTTCAGAGCAGCCGTATAGCGTTCTAGCGATCTTTTACTTTTTTGCACAGAAGATGAATGGGCATTGAATAAACAAAGTTGGGCTAACCACAACTACTCAAGCAAGCAGTAAAGCTAATAACTAGATATAACCAATCCTGCGTGGAAATGTATTTCTATTAATGTATTTTTGCAAGAAGATTTGAAACTGCTACAACAAAATTCCCTGATATTCCATGACTTTTCCCCAACAATGATGTCTGGAATAGACTTTCCAAAATTCCATGATATTCCAGAAATTCCATGAGTTGTGGAAACCCTGTGAGTTACACATAGCTCTTTCCCACACTCCACTGCATGTGAGTGCTGTCTCTCTGGGCTGCACGGACCCAACGCCACCACTCCTTCTGGGGGAGGAATCTGACTATGTGCGACAGATGATATTTTCCCAGAGAGCCAAGACCTTACAAAACCCTTATGGAACGGTTTACCAGAGTCCTCTTTTTTTTACCAGAGTCCCCTCTCTTTCACAGACCATATTTTTCCATTTGTAAGGCACTGGTATTCATCTTACACCACTAGGAGAGTATTTTGATTTATCTACAGCGTCTTTATTTTATTGTATGTATTTCTTCTTTCTTTTTTCCATTTCTAGTCAATATAACAGCTCAAGGAATGAAACTGTATCATTAGGCTTTGTGATCACTGTTCTTGTGCATATTAGGTTGAGCTTACAGATTACATTCTTATTATTGGCAATGGTTAAAAAAATGTTCATAACAGGTTAATTTTCAGACTGTGGCTATACATGTATTACATAATACATTTTAACACTAAAATAATTCACTAGATAATGCCTGCCCATCACATTCAAGTGTTTCCCAAATGGAATGGTAAACAGCCATACATACAATGCCTAGAGAGCTAACTGGGGATAATGCATGTGGGTCTTAGGGTCATTCACTTCTGTTGACTTTCACATTATGTTCACTTTCACATTTCCATAATGATTCAAGAACTAGGGAGCCCTAGGATAGCCCTTTCCACTAATCTATACACAAGGACTTTTCTCTGCTGAGAATAGTGAAGTATTTACTGCTTTTGCGCTCGAATGCATGTCATGCAATTTTACTGGGGTTTCCCAATGGCCTAGCCAGCTGCAAGATACAGCCACTGCCGCACACTGACTAGAGGACCACCACACTAGCCACTAGCATGCATGTGTATTGTACAGTATGTTTTACAACAGAGACATGACATTTCCTTGACAAAGGGACATCCAGATGCAGTACACACAAACAATGTGTGCATACAGAAACATATTGTCATGTAGCTTCCCCAGCAAAACCCAGGAATGGTAATGTTACAGGACTACATTTAGTTTTCCACTTCTCCTCTTCACTTCGACTCAGCAGTAAACACAGAGCAAAAATGGGCCACTGTGATAGTGAATTAGGAAAAAAATAGAGCAAGAGCAGATCACTGCAAATCCTGCTCGCTGATGGCGTTCAGATGTCAGTGGCTCCTCAGCAAGGGGTACAGCTCAACAACAATCAGCATGCATTCAGTCAGGGCTACCCCCCCCCCCCCCCCCACACACACACACAGACAGACAGATCTCTAGAGAAGAAAGCCATTGGACAGGATTCCCTCATCTCTAGATCCATAATGAGGCCTATTTGCGATCATTCTCATTTGATTTGGCATGAAACAGAGGACGACAATAGCTGAGCACACAGTGGCCCAGTCTCATTATGCCCACACTGACTTCAGATACACAAGGCCAGCCGATGAACAACACACCGTGAGGCAACAAGAAGGTGGAGGATTTGGGGTATATGATGACAAATAGCATCTAATCTTTTCCCAAGACAACCAGAAACCTAATCTCAAGCTTGCAGCTGCACACTACACAACACAGAGTGAACCACAGACAGGATGTCATGCAAAGACATCTGAAAAGCCTATTTGATACCAAGCAACACAGGCTTTTGTTGTATGTGAAGGCCCTTGATGGTATTCCATGTAAGCAGGCAAGATTTGCGTGGATATCTCTATGGGCAAATACACATCGTACCAAACAGGGACCAGAATCAATGCAGGGACTTAACCGATATCCTCATAAATCAAAGATTGTGCTTGCTGAGCTGCCGGGCCGGAATCTGCATCTGTACCTGAGTGTGTGCTGGTTCAGAGCTGTGAGCATCATAGGATCCTATTGTGGCTTGTGTTTGCTGTGCACTGGGAGCTGCATTAGAGTTCACCTGGGGTGGGGGAGAGGAAAAAGGGAGAAAGAGGTTAGCACCCTCCACAACATTATACATTTAGTAAACATTATATATTTAGTTAACAGAATATTAATATATAGAAAAGAATATATATATATATATATATATATATATATATATATATATATATATAAATATATATATACACACACACACAGAACACTTTAAACCTCCTAAAATATAGACTCTACAATACAAAGAGCTCTGATTTTAAAATAGAACTTCCTAACATGGGCGAAGTGCTTTAGCCTGAGATTGCCAGAGCTCTGAAAGACACAGCAAGCGTTGCTTGCTCTTGGAGCATGTGGGAACAATCTGTTATGAGTTGGAAGCATGTGTGTCGGGGGCCCACAGCCTCCATTCTGCAGCCATAATCAATAACATCTGCTCCACACAGTGATGGTGACTTTGCATTCTTCCATGGACAGATGTTTCTTTGCTTACTACACAGAGGATTGATGTGCAATGAGGAGGACTAAGAGACAGATGGATAGATGCATTCAATGCAATTCAATTTCAGTTCAAGTTGCTTAGTGCCGTTAGCAACTGACACCGTCTCGAAGCGCTCTGTAGAACACCTCCCCTACTCCCTTTGGAGCAACAAATCAGTTCTGAAAAGAGGAAACCATCTGTCTCAGGCCATCCCAATACATCACAATACCGATAGAATCTGATTCATAGTGATGGTGATGATTGTACATGATTGTACAATGTTTTTTTTTCCTTTGCCTAATATATACAAGTTTGGTGAAATACTCATAGCACTAACAGAGGCAGATGTCATGTTATTCTGATGTATATGTGCTCCTGATCTAGCCCAGAGCTGGCAGATTAAATGCCAGATCAGAGTCTCAGATCTGATCGAGAGTGCAATGATGTATCGGCGACACCCTTGTCACAATACTGCAAGGCCTTTCTTAATTTGTGACCGATGACACACTTGCTGTGGATGTCTGCTTTGGCCTAAAGTCACCACTTGTTCTAAAGACAGCTTATTTTAAAAGTATTTAAATGACATAGAAATGTGTCTCCTTGCTGGTAAAATAATTTCATGGCAAGTACACAGTCACAATTCTGAGAAAGCAGACTCACTTTGTTCAGATATATTAATCAACAGAGACATTTTTCAAATAGTTTGCATGAAGAGTCACAATGGGCAGTACTGACACAACACTGCTACAGTTCTCTCTGGCTGACTCTTTTTCTCCTACCTCTATGTAATCTTCCGGGACAAGACCCACATCCCCGTTTGAGTTCTGAGCTTCTATCCAACCACCACCTACATTCTTGGAAAGAGATATGAAAGGACTTTTTGTAAAGGATAATGCAAAGAATAAACAACATCAATTTATAACTTTATAACACTACATAACTAAAAGAATAGTTAGTCATAGTTGAGAGGAATGCTACATCCTGCTGTGATATGGTAGACTGTATAAGCGCAGAGAAATGTAGGTCACTCAGAAGTGAACACTGCAGGAAAACATGCAGTCACAGATAAGCATGGAAATGCACAGTGAACGCATGTATTTGCATATGGGACTATTCTATACTGAATGCAAAACTGAATGTTTTCATACACAGACATACTGTAGTTTCCTATTGATTGAGCAACTTCTTATCGCAGTAAAGAGCATAAAGGGACACAGGAAACTGCATGTAATTAAACCTGCTATAATTAATGGATTAAACACTCGACTATGAAATGGACTGATAGATCGATCGGTGTAATTAGTATGAAAAGTCAGCTTCTTAATCATAGTTTCTGGGTTGTTTGCTCCTTTGTGGTTGTAAACTGAACCACTTTGATATGTAGACAGAAGAAGACATTTAAGGACATCATTTTGCAGTTTGGGAAATACTGATAAACTTTATCTGACAGTGTACCCCGAATAACTACAGTGATGGCCAAAAGTATTGGCACCCATGCTAAAGTTGACTGAAAAGAGGAATATAAAATCATCTTTTGGAAATTGATCTTAATGCCTTAAGTGAATTTTTTTTTTTTTTTTTAAAGGCCAGTTATTTCATGGATCCAGAATACTGTGCATCCTGATAAAGTTACCTTGGCCTTTGGAATTAAAATAGCCCCACCCATGACACCCATGCCAATCTCTAGGTATGGTGAAGGGTATGTGATGAAGTGGGGCTATTTTAATTCCAAAGGCCAAGGTAACTTTATCAGGATGCACAGTATTCTGGATCCATGAAATAACTGGCCTTTAAAAATAAAAATCTGCCTGTCTCTATGGGAATTTAACATAGGGGTGGGAATACTTATGACCCCTGTATTTTAAGGAAGAACATTTATTTATTTATGATATATTATTCATTCACTAAGAAAATTGGTGTCCTTAAAGGTTAGATATTTCCTCATTTTTCACTTAAGGCATTAAGATCAATTTCCAAAAGATGATTTTATATTCCTCTTTTCAGTCAACTTTAGCATGGTTGCCAATACTTTTGGCCATCACTGTAATTGATTAATTGAGAAAATAATCAACAGATTAATCAAAAATGCATTAATCTTTTACCTGGTTTATGATTGTGATGGTCTCTCCTTCTCTCACAGAAAGTTCATTGTTACCTGCTTCAGCTATAAACTCATACAAAACCTGCGCCTATACAGAAGAAACATGTTAATCCACCGTTAGTATGTTATGTTTATAAGTTCAGTAAACTCACACAGACCTGTCCCTATAAAAATACATTTCAATGAAAGAAAAATACACTATTGTGAAGCACTATGAGTTTTATGAGCAATACACCACATTCCCAACAATACACAACAAAACACAGATTGGAAGGTGGCATGCGACCGACACCTTACTGTAGAGGCCTGAGGTGCAACATGTGATCTTCCACTAACATAATTACAACAAAGTTGATTTCTTCAGAATGTCTGTGCAGAGCAGGGAAAACCACAGCTGTTGCGACACCATGACAGGACAAACAAGTCGACCTGGATGCATTTACACCAACAGAAAACATTGCTTCTGGCATGGGGGCACAGCAGAGAGTAAATAAAACAGAATGAGAGTGAGAGGGAGTGTGAAAAAGAGAAAGAGAGAAAGAGAGGCCGTAACCCTACAGTGTGGAATTCCTCTTGCTACACAAAACAACCAACAGAAGCACTCATTTTACACACATATTTTATGTACTGTAGTGGGGTCTTGCACTGAGGAGACAATGAGGGGACTATCCTTGAGCGGTTTGTCTTTACCACTCTGTTCCTGACAGACCGTTTCCTTTTCCTGTTCAGCAAAAATCACAGCATGAAAACGACACACCAGTGTTCAGGCATGTCTAGGCTTTTAGGATCAAATGCGAGGCATAATAGTAAGGATGCCTGCGATGAAGTGAGTGTCTTTCTCATAGAAATACAAACTATGTTTGGGCCATGACATACATACATGTATCTGTGTGGAGCCAGAAAGATTGAGGCAACAATGGGTGACAATTAGCCACTTTTTGAAGTATGTTTCACTGAGCTGTTGGTAAATCAACAAACTAATTTTGATGTTGTGGTCAAGTGAAGACATATTAACACACTCTCATTGGCCATCCAGACCACACACTATAGGCCTAATTTAATTGGTTGGGTATTGTTTGGGACATTCCCAACAATATCTTCAAAAGAGATCAGTTGACACTGTTTTAACTGAAGTGGCTTCAGACAACATGCAACACTCAAAACTAATCTTTACTCAAAACTTTACTATAACTGTGAAAAGCTATAGACTGGCTGTCCTGATAACTATCAGAGGGACAAACATAAGTTTCTGTTGACATAAAGTATTTTTGTAACATTTGGTTTGGTTGGAATGGCTTGTCATGATAACTGCAGAAGTGACTAAGCACAGTTCTAATATGTCAGACTAACATTAGGCTACTGATGATGGGATAAGTATTGTAGGGTACCATGGGTGCTGATTGTCTAGAAAATGTTTTGTCATCCTGGCATGTCATGCTGGCCAATTCCAAATGAGAAGCTGTCATAAGCTTTTGTAAACAAAAAACAACCTTGCATAGGCGTTATGAACTTGATATAAAAGTTGATTAAAAAAGACGCCTTTACATGACAGGCTGGAAAATCCTGTAGGCCTTATAGTTGTAGATAGTTAGTCTCATACTTATGTATGTTGGTCACGAAGGGCTAAAGTGTGTGTCATGTAGCTGGGTCAACCCATGGTATTAAGTAAAAAGTTGCTACACTATAAGGATGTTTTTGAAGGATATCTACTTCATTACCTTGCCTATCCACCCACAAAGTAAACCTTAGGTTATGGCTTATGTCTACATTGTCCTACCATTCAGCACATGTCCCTAAATCAACACGCACAGGAGACTACAAATAGCCTTCTTCTCACTACTGTTGTGGCAAAATGACGTTTCTCAATGCGTTGGCCTCCTCTACTACGTTACCAACTCCATCACAACATACCATAACAGTCATGTTTACAACACAGTCACAAGAGCACAACGCTCACATTTATTTTATCTTTGCAATACACTGAAACAGAAACAGCAACACTACAGTAAGAGACACAAACAAACATTCTTCAGGGACAGATAAATTATGTTTCAACTCTTGGGTTTCTGTCACTATAACCTCTTCAGGTAGACTATTGCTATTCAGGGGAGTAACTTCACAGCTAAACAAATATGTTCACCTATAATGCTGTTTTGGTATAGTAGGCTATAAAAGAGTAGCCTAATGCCAAGTATCATACGTACCTTGTTTGCCATCTTAGCAGCATCTATCTTTCCAATGTGAAGGGGCAACAAAACACTCGTAGTTTCATATACCCGTTCGGGAAAATATCAGGAAAACGACGGAGGAGCAGTTCACTGAAACACGCAGTTGTTGTCGCCAAGCAAATATTTACCACACGAACGGAATGCACGCCCCGTTGGACTGAACAGCGTTACTTACAGTAACCTATTCTTCGTTTAAAATCCCTTGCTGTAGTTTAACAGACCCATGGACACCCGGAAACCACATTCGCTTGCCACAAAAACTGACAGGTTGCAATCCTAACCTTACCGATGAATAGTGGTTCCTCCTCCACACATACTTGCTACTAAGTATCAGTTTTCAGCACTGAAGTTTCTGACAAAATGTAGCTTGTAGATGAAGGCGTAAATGTGGCATAACATCGTTTATTTGGTTATCTATGGAAAAGATTAGGCCAAGGGACAATAAAGAAAATGTAGTGAATTTGAACAATTTTTGTCTTGTTGTATGCTTCAAAAGTGGACTGGGTTACTAATAATTGGGCATTATTAGGCTGCTTTCAAGTGATTATTTCAGGAACGATAGCCTAAATGACACTCATTGGCCTTCCTAACACAAAGGCGACTGGTCGCTGAAGAAACTAGAAGAAACGGTCAACAAAAGTAAGATTACGCGAAAATAGGTGTGCCATCTTTGTCTGTTTTTCATGAGTGCTTTGGATGTGCACTGGGCGCCATCTAACGTCTAGGTATCACAATGCAATTTCCCAACAAAAGGCCTTTCATGAAGTCATATGCGCAGACTTGCAATAAGAAGATACATTGTTTTTCATCCATGAAAAGAGGCATTGAGAGAAAGGCTTAGGCAGAGAGGAGTTCTTTTTGGCAGATATTCGATACAGTAGTCTTTGGATTTTGATACAATATGTGATACTAATTCTAAGCCATGGCCTTTTTGTGGTCCTGAGTGTCAAACATAAGTAAAGAGATGTCTAATCTGCAAAAAATGTGGTTATTGTTCAGAAAAAAAGCTGTTTGGCAATTTTCAGCCAAACCAGGAAAAACCTCATATGGCATGACTGTCTCAAGCCCATTACAAGTTGGATTTTGAATAAAACCAATTAAACAAATATGTTTTCCCTTTATTTAGGTACATATTAATACCACAGATGTCTACTTGTAAGTCTGGAGACCTTTGTGGTTAGGAGGTCCTTCTTCATTCAGGAAGTATAATAACAGAAGGACATTGAAAGATTACCAGGTGAGTTACTTCTCATATTTGTTTCAATAAATCAAATATTTCTAGCAGTACTTCATTACCCCTTTTCACTGTCTTTTGGTGTGACCCATTTTACAGGAAAATGTCAAAAGTAAATTACTTTTTTGTCAATATTACCTTTAAATCTATGTTACCATGTTGCAGTGAGCATATAATTTGGGTGCTAGCATGTAGCCACAAGACTCATTGCTATGCTAAGTGCTTGAAACCTCATATGTGTGACCCCATATCATTGTGACCAGGTTTTCTCTCACACCATATGATTTATTTGTCACACTATACAATATAAACTGCATTTTCCTACATAAAATGTTTTTTTCATACATGTTAAAGGAACCGTATGTAAGAAATGTATTTCAATTAATCATAAAATGGCCCTGATATGTCACTAGACATTAAGAAATCATGTTCATTTCAAATACTTATATCACTGACAATAGTAGACCGGCCAGGATATTGTCATTTAAAAAGTGAAGTTGCAGCCCTCAACTGATGTTGATGTTGTGTTTTGTCATGTCATGTTGTGTTTTGGCCTGATGCGCCACTCTCCACCTATCTACTAATAACAAAGTCAGTAGTCTTTCGGCATGTGGGTTGGCAACCTCGAGTCAGGGGGGAGGGGGAGGGGATACACCGCTCTACAGTAATTTGAAAGTGATTGCAGTACCAGTTTTGGCCACAATCTTACATATGGTTCCTTTAATGTGAAGTGTAATATATATTTTGACAAACATGTTGTACCATTTATTATTTAAGATCTGTGTGAGTGAGTATAGTGATAAATACACCATTCATATTTACTTTTAGGATTTATTTTCTCAGAGTACTATTAAGAATGTCAAATACCCCCCCCCCCCCCCCCAGTAATGATTTAATCTGATTATAATGCAGGATATGGTTTTAAATATCGGAATGCTGTACATTGTTGAATTAGTCTACATGAAGAGAATAAACTCTCCCACCACCAAAGAAAATTTCAGGGAACCCAAGTGCTATACAATATTTGGTGGCATTCTGTTTTACACAGTTTTACACAATTTTTAACAGTGAACCTTTTATGTGATATACCTGTCTTAAACTGTCTTTTGTTGTTTGTGATATACATATAATACACATTTTTGCATTAAAGCAACACCAAAGAACTTTTCCTCTGTCACACGCACACTATTTGTTTATCCAGCACTGGCTTTGCAAATAATGATGTCCACAGACAAGCTAGAATATGTTGCATGCTTTTATGAAAGTACGATGTATTGCGACATCATATGCAAGTCAAATTTGTAGTTTCTTATGTCTCATTCCATCGGATCCGCTACCCAATTTGGCAAACTTACATAGTGCGGTTATAGCTGATAGAGGGTCGCGAAGTGAATGCAGAAGTGCATTCACTTTGCATCCTTCGAAGATGCATCCTCTCTATTGAAATCTGGAGACTTCTTCTTGTTATTATTTTTCTTTTTACCTTTTTGTCCTTCAGCCCAAAGCGATTAACGTACAAATTTGGTTGAAGCACCGTTCCGTAGATCTTCCAAGGCTTTACCGTCCTATCCATTTTTCATTTTTGAGAAGTTTATACTTTTTGAGATATTTGTAATTAAAAGTGTATTTTCCCCCCATAGACTTGAATGGGGGCTGTGATGTCATAATAGAGCCAGCTGCGCTCGTTAAGTAGTTCTAAGAGCAGTTCCCAGGCTAATCAGAACACTGGCACAGGTGTCACCTGTGAGGAATTCAACTGTCTCAGCTTCTAAGCATACAATCTAGCCAAAGATAATGAATGCGTAGCAAGATGGGTCGTCCTAGTTCATGTCTATGAGGGCAAAGTGGAGTTCAGTCAGAGACGGGCTCTGGTTCAGTTCCCGCCTGCACAGGGGCGTGTCACTGACGTATGACTTACGTTTGAACGCCTCGGTTCCACGCCAGACAAGCCGGAGTACAAAATAAACTTGGTGTAGCCTACACCTTCATTAATGTTGATTTTGTCCCGACTGGAGGGTCATACCATCACGACATTCTACTGAAATAGGGAGGGTTTGGAGATCATGATACCGTGTCCGAAATGTGCATCCATTGCTCAGAAAAATAAGGCTTTGACAAATTCTGGGAAATTCTTGGATTCTGCCATAGACCTCAATGTTAAAAAGAGAGCCCGATCACTGCATAAATGTGCGGGGGCGTGTACTGCTACCCTATTTGCATAAATTTCCAGGGACAGGAAGTATCTTCGTAATCAACCATCTTTGATCTAGCTCTACCTGAACTACACATCCTGTTAAAGTGTTTCCTGTGTGTCAAAATAAAAGTCCCAGCCATATCTCATGCATTCAGCATTATATCTCCAGAACGGCTTGACGTACATGCTTCAAATTTGGTACGAGTGTTTTTATGGACTCAAAGATGAAGTGAGTTGAAGTTGGAGGTTGAAGGTCAAATGTCAAGGTCAAAAACACCTTGAGTATGATATCTCAAGAATGCCATGTCACACAAGATTCAAATTTGGTTACTCCAAAAGCACCTTTGCAGGTATCACAATTACCCTACCAACCAGCTAGCAGCAAGCTCAACAGCCCAACAACCTGTTGAGCCACTGATCGACTAGTTATGCTTTCAGAGACGGTGAGCGGGTTCAAGAGCACCTCTGTGGAATTTTCTAAATTTTCTCTCATTTGCGATGCTACTTCAGAAGCCATCCCAGGCGTATTTCCCCCGCATTTCCCCGGCTTCAGGTATGCTTTGAGTATTAATGAGTATTTTTCATGCTGAAGTGTCAACCTGGTAGGTCAAACACCTGGCAGATGAGGTTCAACTAAACTAAACTATACATATCACGCATCATGTGAACGAGCGGAATCAAAGCTTTCCAATCAGGGGCGGAGCTTGAGGGGGTGCGGGGGGGGTGCGGCACGCCCCCGGCCCGGGACCCGCAGGGGCCAGGTGCGAGGGCGCCCCTCCCCAACCTCCGGGTAAGGTGGGACGGGCCTCTCCCACGGCACAAGGCCGGAGGAGAAGATCATGCAAACGGTTTCTTTTCAATCATTTTCAGCAGAGTGGGACGTATTAGGCTTATAGGTTGCCCCAGTCAGGACGAGTTATGACTCACGGTTGCTGAAAAGTTTTGACATTTACTTTGATGATTTAGTAGGTGTAAAATATTGAATAAAATGTTTTGCTGTATGACTGGCTTTATTTTAACTCTCATATTGAACTTTACGACGTGCAAATTTACAAAATTGGATCGTCTCCTACAGGCGTCAATGAGAGAACACTTAAACTTACATGATTTTGGTTTCGATTTTCTAATTGGAGTAGGTCTTTGTGACAACACGTCAGGATACATTTGATAATGTTTGATCGTTGTTTTGGTATGAATCATCTTTTACGTAGCCTAATGAATGCGCTCTAGAAAGTGAAAGTAGCCTAACCTAGGCCTATATGCGCTCTGTGTCTGAGCTGTATGTGCACGTCCGCAATTGATTACGTTCCTCAAATGGAGAACACATCAATCCCATGGTATTTTTTGCCCTAAAATGCATGAAACATGCAAGTTCAAAATCCCGCCGGTAGCCACGTTACATCTCCGTTTCATATTTGCCTAGGCTACTAGCCTACAATAAATGAATTGAACGAACTCAACTGACAACAGGTATATCTACTGATTCGGTCATTGCGACTACAGAATACAGACTACATAGGCTACTAATACATACAATTTGAAGTTTATTTTTGTATTCCGGGGTACAGTAGCCTAATTGCCTAATGTCTTGACAATAGTTTTTCTTACCGGCTTGCTGTTTAAACCAGTGTTTCTCAAACTTTTTTTCTGGGGACCCACTTTTTAAAAATGACAGACTATCGCGACCCAACTCGTGACTGTGGTAGTTAAACTAAACTGACTGCGCCGCTCTGAACTTTCATGCCAGGTTTATGACTCAAACCGCTACATCTCGGCTCTGGCATTGCCTAAACTCATCGTGTGGGAAATCAGGTTATCTGTCAATATTGGGCTTTGAAAGTAAGGGATATTTGCTCAGTAGGCTAATAGTAGGCTACATTTTGTAACATTTATAGAGAAACCGAGGGGAAGTTAAATTAGAAATTAGAATCGTTGGAAATTGAAAACACATACAAAAAAATATTCGGGGCTTTTAAAAAGAGATTCGGGGCTTGAGCCCCCGAAGCCACCCCCTTGCTCCGCCAATGCAACCACCCAGCAGTAACTTCTGCATTCAGTGAGATTTGCACCGCCCTAATTTTATTTTTGACTCTTCCCGTCACCGTTGCAACCTCTGAGCGCTCATTCTCCAAGTTAAAGATCATTAAAAACCAATTGAGGAGCACAGTGGGACAGGAGAGAGTGGACTTTCCATGTTGTCCATAGAGAATGAGAGAGCAAAGAAAATGGACATACACAGAGCATCGTGGACGAGTTCGCGGAGCGCAAGGCTCGTCTATGCCTTTCAAATAGGCTAGTGCTGCGTATTATTGTTGTTTTATTATTAGGGGTCATGTAGCCTAATGTTTTTGTTGTTGTTCTCTTGGTTACACTTCGTGTACGTTCGATGGACTTCAAAATTACATAGTTGCTCTCCGTGGCGCTGACGCTTGTAAGACCCGCTGTTGCGGGCATGTGTAGCCTATGTTGTAAAATTATGTTATGATGAGTTTAATAGCCTAAAGGGCCCGGTCATGTGCCCCGCCCCCGGCCCGGCTCTGACTTGTTCCGCCACTATTTCCAATGATATTAGCGCCAAGTTGCTGTGATAAATGGTTCGCGAGAAACTGACATGCAATTTAGGCTAATCATATTTGCATTTTGCACACAGTGCACACCCATTACTCTCGGTTAAATATCTCACTAACCCTTCACACAACACACATGGCAAACCCAATATCACAATAAACAGCAAACCGTACTGAATACAAGCATATATTCTGTGCAATAAGTGGTTCCTGAGTAATCCGGTTTTGAAATTGCAACACATTTCTACATAGTCTCATTAGGGTGAAATTATAATGTATTCAAATGTAAACTATTTATCAGTACATACATTTTTGTAAATTGCTCAGCCATAGATTATCCCACTATCATGGTTCTTGTCAGGTTCCAGCCAATCCCACTAACAGATAAACATATTTCTATGGGCATGCTTCCTAGTGACATTAATGCAAAAATATAAAGAAAATCAAATAATGAAACACAAATTTTGATATAAAGCCTTACATAAGCCATATGCAAACATTCACATCATATGTTCCCAGATATGGGTACATCCTGAAAAAGGAAGAGTATGTAGGCTAGATGGCCATTACAATGACCAATATCTTATCTTAAATGAACTAGCTGAATAACACAGGTAACCACTTCTGCATCATTTCATGGAGCGCTGAAATGTACACACATTTTTGAACATTTCTGAACTGTGAAATGTAGCATATATGTTTTGTGGTTGTGAACTTATTGCAATATCACCATAACTATTCCACCTGTGTGTGCATGGTTATAATTCTGAAGTGCAAAATAGTTTAGGCTACAGCACAAATATTTCCATAAAAATAAGCAAGTCTGACCTCTGAATTTATTTTGAAAGTGCACCTGATTGATGCATTTAAAAGCCAAACAAAAATTTCTGCAGCAAAATTTTGGTTGGCCCCACCAAATCTCACTTCAAGGTTTTTTGAAAAGTTGGCAGCCCTGCAATACACAAGCTATTTTTATTGTTGTAATATTGAATGATTTCATGAATAAATTGTACGCACATAAATGCACAAATAGGCTGACACCAGACATAATTTCACTGTATTTCTTACATCCAGTAACTATATGCATGTGACAATAAACTTCCTTGTATCCTTGTATCCTTGTACCACTGAAACTCTTTGGTGTTGCTTTAATAGATTATGTGGTGTGATTTATCATACTGTATAGCGTGACACCATATCATTTGGAATCAAGAAATTATGAAAATAAAAAGGCTTTTGGGGTCTAAATCATACAAATCTCAATGGAACAGATGGGAAATAGGGTTAGCAAAAGTCAAAAGTCACAAGCATTTTCTTTCATTTATATCAAGGTATGTCAAAATGAATATGAAGTTTATTGAAAGGTCGAGGACAAATGCCTTACTTTGTGTATTGATGAAGAAATATACTGTAAAATGTAATACATTTGCACAAGTAAATGTTAGATCTTGATGAAGTAATGATAGAAGATTATGATACATTGACTCAGATAAAAAAGTATACCCCATTACGATTTTACACACAATAACTTTCATGTCACACCACATGACAATTTTAGTCACTAACACAACAAATTACAAAAAATCTAAAAGACCATACATATTTTTGAGTCAGTACAATACAACAGGACTAAGTGATTTCCATGCCTAATATCTGATTGTTATTTTAAAAAAAAAATTCGGCCTAAAACATCAACCACCCATATCCGTGTCTCCTTAAATCAATGAAAGATTGCAGTAGCTTAGCCACAAATATCAAAGACCCTCTTTCATTTATGTACTCAGAGTGTGTGACGTGATCTGATAAACAATTAATTATACTTTGGACACAACTGTGAAATTACCATGAAAAAAAGTTATGACTTTATATTACCAGTGTGGTAACATTTTCCTATTGTATGTCTGTTTTTTGCCAGTTATAGTAAATGCTTTAATCTCTGACTCCTAAACTTCAAGGCCACTTGGTGTCAGCCACTTACCCACAGCGTCCCATGGCAAACACACTTGCACTGTTTGGGCACATTCAGAAACAGGAGGGAACAGCATTATCATTTGAATGACATTAGAAGATGTGCAAAAAATGTTTGTGTGTGTGTGTAGGTGTAGGTGTAGGTTTGTGTGACTATGTGTGCCCATGCCAGTGATTTACTGTTCCCCTTGGATGGAGCCCTTGCTGTAGCCGAGGGGGATTCCCGTTTTGGTGAAGGTTATCTGATAATTTGCATGGAGGGTGAAGGAGATATGGAGAGACTCCAACCACTGGCCAACTGATCGTGTCCTACTTTCTGTTACCCCCCAGAGTCCTCAAGATCATCTCACAGGA
This sequence comes from Alosa sapidissima, assembly GCF_018492685.1. Classification (NCBI taxonomy): domain Eukaryota; kingdom Metazoa; phylum Chordata; class Actinopteri; order Clupeiformes; family Clupeidae; genus Alosa; species Alosa sapidissima. Next base: position 4,082,138 of record NC_055975.1, read on the forward strand.
GGAGTCGCATCAGGAGGGATGCTTAACAGGAGGTGCGCCCTCTAGTGCCATATTGCAGGTAAGCAGGTGCGACTTGGTGGCTGTTGGTGCTGGAACACAATGGGACCATTTAACATGGGGCAAAAACTGGTATAGGGGTTCCAGTATCCAAATTTGCGACAGTTGTGTGCAATATTTGTACCAGAATCAGCTAAAAATTGTCACTCCACCCTTTGTACAGTATATGGAGAACAATATCTAATGAATGGCTGTGCATGTAAACTTGTAAGGTGACTCCTATAACCCCCACATTCAGATCTGAGGCACATTTCACTGTGTGAATAGATATCAACTTGGTGTTGGTAGAGGTATCCAGATGCCTGCAGAACTTTAGAATGCAGAAATTCTAAGCAATAAGCCCAAAGAGGTTGTGATTTAGAGTAATTTGCACATTTAACTGTTCATTTCTGTCAGACACATGTACCAATGCAGGTAAGCATTGGTTGAATAAGACAGCACACCAGCAATGTGATGCAAACTAAATATGAATGGATTGATAATTCATGATTTCTTGTAAGAAACTATTTTCTTTTGGGGCAGCCACTTCGGACTTGTAACCGGAGGGTTGCCGGTTCGAAACCCCGACCAGTAGGCACGGCTGAAGTAAAGTTGAGCAAGGCACCTAACCCCTCACTGCTCCCCGAGCGCCGCTATTGTTGCAGGCAGCTCACTGTGCCGGGATTAGTGTGTGCTTCACCTCACTGTGTGTGTCACTAATTCACGGATTGGGATAAATGCAGAGACCAAATTTCCCTCACGGGAACAAAAGAGTATATATACTTACTACTTACTTACTTATTTTTGATCTGAAGTTGCAGGCATTTTTGATTAAATATTTTTAAATCAAACAAACATTCAAGCACAAAGTATGTTCCTACTGCTGATAAAAGGATATTTTGCAAGTTGTGAAAAATTGTATGAATGTACTTACATATGATGTCCAACAGAGGTCTCTATTGCATCACTTTGCTGAGCTAGATTGACAGGACATTTTTCCCACAGTAAGACTTTGAATTTTTGTGAGTTGTATGTATTATTTATGAGGTGTTAATAGCTAACAAAAAAAAACAGATGAAGTATGCACTTTAATTTGATTTAATGAACTGTTTCTAGTTTTAATGTGTCACTAACTATCCGCATATTGTTTATTAATAAAACATTGAATGTCGCTTAACCTCTATTATCGCAATAAATTGCCCAAAATAAAGATTGGACAGTCAGTTCATTAAGCTGTGTGAGGCAGCTGAACTGACATTACAGATATCAAACCTCTTTGAATTAATGTTGTAATATTGGTCGCACTGATCTCATCTCTTACTGCATGGTGACAGAAGACTTTTATCTGTTGGAAAAAGGCCTTTTTGAAATGTTCACTTGCACAACCAAAAACTTTCTCTGACAGTATTATTGCTGTGGAATTGCTTTTTTTTTTAGAAAAACATGTCTGTTCATGTCTGCATTTGATGATTCAAGTTTTCTCTAAACTGGTTACATGCACATTTAATAATTTCAAGGAGGGCTTTACTGATTCAAGTAATATTTTGTCATGAGGAATTATCATGTTTGTATAAAAAAAAAACATTTGTCAATGAGCTGTCACTTATTATGACACTTGTACAACTTGTATGTATTTTGTGGTGCCATCGATGTCTACCATCCGCTATGTTTGTCACTGCACTGTCAAATGAGCTGCAGGTGTTTCCTGTACCCTCAAGGTAGTGCATTGGGGATTGTGAATCTTGTTGGGATTATAGCTCCTATTTAGCACTAACAAGCTTGAAAAAAGGGGGAGATGTTTGGCATTTGTTTGTTTATTTGAGCCTGAGCTCAGAATTTTAACATGAATGCGCACTTAAAAAACTTATGAAAGCAAAAAGAGCAGGCAGTTGGTTCTCTGTTTTTAGTGGTGACTGTGTAGTGAACCTGAAAGAAGCAGAAACAGCGGCAGATGAATGCAACAGGAAAAGAGTGCAGTTTTCCATATCCCCTCACCCATTAACATAGCACTCTCACTTTCTCTCCCCTCATCACTTTCTCACTAACATTCATGCACAACCATATAAACACACATTCTCACATACAAACAGCTGTGTTTTACTGAATAACAAAGTGCTACATTTGAGGATGCCACAAAAGACTGGTCAACATTAGATATAAATGCATATAAATGAATAAATTATACATTTATAAGAGTGTATGGGATCATTTGTTTTGTTTATGTGGTGTTATTTGTAGATATTTCAAAAACAAATTATTGTGAGGAGGAATGGGCCTCTATTTAAAATTTGACCAGAAGAATGCAGTTTAATGCTATTATCAGTACTGAACTGTATGGTATGGGACTGTGCATTTCCACATAATTTTATTGTAATACAAAATATTCTATATTCACAGTTTTTAACATGTAAAGAGTTATATTAGATACAAATTTTGTCATCACAGTATTCCCAATTATGGGTTTTTATACAAGTTGACCTATGTGGCAGGTGTTATAGACTAATGTAAGCCATGGGAAAAAGCAATGAGAACAAACCCAAAGAGCTGTTTATTTAGAACAATGGACCGCAAAGTCCCTGCAATCCCCGAATGCTAAATACTGTGTGTTGTTTGGGAATGTGTGGGGTGTGTGTGTGTGTGTGGTTGTGTGTGTGCACACACACGCCAGTAGGTCACATTGTGTAAATCTGTATGCAGTGTGTGTGTGTGTGTGTGTGTTAGTGTGTGTGTGTGTGTGTTTCCTTCCCTCCGTGTGCATACATGTGTCAGGCGGGGCATATGTCTGTGCATGTGTGTGAGGACAGAATGCTTTACCTCAGTGGCCCCCAGAGGGGCTGGGGTCCCAGGGCGGCTCTGTTTGCCATGGAAACATGGGAACATGGGGGTTGGTGGTGTGTGTGTTCTTAAATTTGTGAAAATGTGTGTATGCATACCATGTCTGTGTGTGTGTAATATGTGTGCATGTGTGTGTGTGTGTCTGTGTGTGATAAAGAGGGACATACTGAGTGTGTGTGTGTATGTGTGTTGGGAGTGGTGGTGGTGGGGGAGTTGCAAGGGTGGCCCGGAACAGCTGTGACCCAGAAATAAGGTTGTTGTCATCCTTGTTCGCCAGCAAGTCTCCCAGTACTAAGAACATCTCTGTAACTATCACAAGGGTATTGTTGTAAATCCGAGACCTCTCACCACCTCTCTCTGTCTCTCTCTGTCTCTCTGTCTCTCTCTCTCTCTGTCTGTTTCTCTCTCTCTCTCTCTCTCTCGCTCTCTCTCTCTTTCTCTCTTCAGTGTTTGCTTTGTGTGAGCTGCTGAAAGCGAGAACGGGTCATTCATCCTACCCCAAAGGTAATTTAGACACACTATTAAGGAGGCCCCATGCCAACTTCCAGTCAGGATTAAGAACATTTAAGAACATTAAGACTATTTAACAAGCTTAAAAAACAGTTAAGAACATATAATGCTGGTTGTGGACATAAGCATCCTGTCCAGTGTGGCCTATAATTTGCGTCCTGTGGTACACAAACAGCAATCTGATGGTTGTCAGAGGGCCTTTCTTTTGGTCAGAGTTTCATACATGCTCAGAGGTGTCTCTGGTGCAATGCTCTCTTTTCCCTGCTCAGTTCACAGCTCAGTCAGGGGCCATAAAAATGAGTTTGAAGTGATCATGCTCCTAAACGACTAAATTATGGACTTCATTACATCCCTCCGATGCGCCTGGGCCTAATTTTCTGGGGCGTGATAATCAGATGAAGGTAGCTTTCTGCGGAGAAATAGTTGAAGATAATCTGTTAATTCCCTGTTGTCCTACTGCTCCGCCGAATCCTCTGCTAATTGAATTGGCTGACATGTTTATGAAATGCATGCTGGTTGATTGCAGGTTGTTAGTGTGTAGGTTTTTCATGTTCCCTAAATGTGCAACAGAGAGGCAAAGGAATCACATAATTCAAACAATGTGGGGTAAATGCCTGACAGGATAACTAACCGGATCAGAAATTAATGTTTCAAAATATTAGTGAAAACTGACTGCTACCTACAGTAAAACTCAGATATCAGATTCACCTCTGTGTATGCAACATTTCTGTTTTTATATGCACTGTCTATAATACTGCTATTACATTGCATAACATTTGACTTTTATTGCATAATATGTGTTAGAGAATTCAGACTCGATTTGTTAGAACAAGAAGAAGCCATTTGGCATTGTGCTGCTTCATTCTTGTTGTGATATTTGAATTTAGTTTGCCTGTGTCTCAAGGCTTTCTCTGTGGTGGAGTGGATTAGTAGAGTGTTGTGACGTTCCCCATGCGCTGCCAGCGCTGAGTCTGTGATTCATCTCCCGAGTAACTGTCTTTGACAAACATGGCTCCCCTAAGTGTTTTTGTATTGACTCGGGCTCTTCATTATACTAACAGAACAGATTAGTATTCGCAGCACCTGCATTAATATATGAAGTCCCTCACTCCAGCGTTGACCTCCACTTTGGTGCACTAACACGTGTAATTTATGTACGCACCGCAGAATTGGCCCGCATTAATTTGCTGGTCACCTGAATGCTTTGTCGGTTTTAAAGGATGATCGGCGAGCCAGCTGGAAGAGTGGCCAGTCTCGAAGTTCTTTCGCGGAATGAAGAAAAAGAGGGGAACATTGTGTGCGAGAGATTCATTCTGTTGCTAATTATGAAATCAACTGATTGTGTAAGTCGCAGCGACCTGCGGAGACTAAGAGGTCGTGCCCAGTGTATTTTGAAAGACAACAGTTACATTACAGGCTCTGAATTAATCAACCCATTTTTTAAAAATCAGTGTTAAATGCCTGCCTCATTTCTTTGAGTCATTTATTTTAAACTCCTTTATTTCCTCAATTAAAAGTTTAGGACATTTAATGTTACCAAATTGCAGAAACCTTGTCATAATTCACATAAATTATTCTCATGCATATTCAGATGTTCTTTTAGTGGTGCTTCACGTCATTGTACCAATAATATGCTGGCTTATGGATCCTAATGGAAGGCCATTCTGTGTTGAGGAGATGTCCTTCATTGTGTAACTGGTGAGGAGGTCAGTTCTATCAGTGCACTCTTCAGACCAGCAGAAGATGAGATTATGAAAGCCACAAGCACCATGATGTTCATCGAAATTCCTCAAGGTTAGAGCCAGCAAGTGAGTACCTCCTCTCTCTTTCTCTCTCTCTCTCTCTCTCTCTCTCTCTCTATCTCTCTTTTGCTCTCTTTATCTCTCACTAATGCTGCACATGACGGACGTCATTAAGATCTCTTGCTGTTGTGCTTTACCATCCTTTGTGCTTTTTTGGTGAAAACCATGATAGCACTTATTTACAAAGACCCCTTATAAGAAAAAAAAACACCTTCAGTATTTTGTGGTGTGAACTAAATGTAGTTGAAGTTTAGTGCACACATATGTATAATGCATTGTTCTTTTGTCTTTTGAATTGAAAAATAGCATGATGTCTGCATCAGGTCAATCATGATGTTACAAAATTATAGATTTGGAATTATGGATTTGCTTATGTTACATACCATGTGTCATTTTTTTTGTACGCTCACAATATGCCTATTATGATGGTCAGCTATCTGTTGTGAGCCATCTAAATTACCTGCAAGGCCTAATCTGTCCTGAAATGGAGGTAGCGGAGAATTTAGCGTCCATTTGAGGCCACATGTGGCTCCTGAGGCGCTTCCTGGCACGGAGCTGCACCATGCTGACATGTTGGCTGAGCACCACCCTTCGCCCCTGTTCTCCCCCATACCCCTCTCCCCTTCCTCTAAAACACACTCACACCTGTCCATGCACGCTGTCTCTCTCTCACACACACATACACACACACACACACCTACAGACAAATACACACTTCACTCACACCACCTCTCTAGGTCTGTTACATACAAATTGTTCATACAGTCTACATATACACACTTACTCACACATGACACATGCACATATGCCATTTGCACTCAGATACACTTACACACAGACACTCACACATACACACACAGACTCACACATGCACAGATGCCCCCTATGCACCAGCTGAAGCACACTCACATACTGTAGGCCTACACATACTTACATGCACCCACACACACAGACGCACAGACTCACACATGCATAGTCGCCTGTATAGACTGGTTTACGCTCAAATACGCTCAAATACACACTCTCACACACACACACACACACACACACACGTACACACACACACACACACTCACACGTACAAACAGACAGCCAGATTCTGGCCTGTGAGACACAGCACATTTAAACAGTGTTTCCATACCCATCCGCCGCAGCAGCCCTCTATCCCCCCCCCCCTCCTGGCTCCAGCTCTGGACTGGCCTGCTCCACTCCGCTCCTGTCCGCTCCTCTCCAGTCCCGCTGACCCTCTGAAAGGGAGCCTCTCCCCGGGGACCTGGCTGCCTCGGATTCCGCCGCTTGCTGCTCCGGCTGCTGGGGTCGGGGGGTGCGTGTGTGTGTGTGCGCGTGTGTGTGTGTGTGCGTGTGTGCGTGTGTGTGTGTGTGTGTGTGTGTGTGTGTGTGTGTGTGTGTGTGTGTGTGTGTGTTGTGTGTGTGTGTGTGTGTGTGGGGGGGGGGGGGGGGGGGGGGGGGGTTGAGTTGATGGCCTGGCCATCCTCTCTTGTACACTAAAGCACCACAAGACCATGTGGCTCTTGGCGACACCAGGCTTCACACTTCAGTTGTCAGGATGGGGGGGTTGGGAGGGCGGAAGATGTTAGTGAATTGAACAGGAAATCTGTGATTACACTGAAAAACATGCTCCTGATATACAAACATCTCTCAAGGTTAGACCGGTACTAAACTGACATCAGTTCATTGTTATGAATTGTTGAAAATGGGTTTCAAGTGGTTCTAGGTTTTGAAATTTTCATCGCTGATGAGACAGTCAAAGCCAATAGAGGAAAAACTGAGGGAATTATAAAAGCCCTAAAAAACAGGTTAGACCAGGACTGCAATGACAATAATGGTACCAGAGCTGAAAACATTTTTAGTGTTTAATAGTAATATTGGTGGGTTAGAGAGGTTAACTCTCATTTGTATAACTTTGAACACGCTGATTGTTTTCATCACAAAAATAGTTTGTGAATCGAAGATGGAGATAGAGGTATTTTGGCTGGTAATGTCAGCTTAGTTCAGTGCTAATGTACCCAGCCTGTTTCACATGTCTCTCTGTAGCCTACTCGCCCATTCACTACACAGTAACCACTCTGTGAGTGGGATTGGACTGTGCGTTTTTTTTTTACCTGGAGGAATTTATATGATGCCATGTTGCTTATTCTTTTCATTCATGTACATGTAGAATTATCTGTGCATCTTCACATTGCATGGGTATATACTGAATAGCAAAGGGCAACTCATCAGCGATATCAACTCACCTCACCTCACCTCACCTAAAGTTTCAGAGGATAGAGGTCATGAAAAGGGTCACAAAAGTGCATCCTGCAGCCTAATACTGACACTGTCTTCCATATCACTCCTCCTAGTCTGTCTCTCTGTTAGTCAGTCAGTGTTTTTGTCTGTCTGTCTTTCTGTCTGTCTGTAATCGGTCTGCCTGCCTGTCGTTCTGCCTGGCTGTCAGTAGCTGTTTTCAGACACGACCTCTGGACAATGCCCGAGTAAGTAATTAGGTCCCGAACTCAAACTCTGAGTGTTCAGATATAAATCTTACACACGGACATTGCAGGGGTGGTAGTTATTCACACCTGGAGTAAATACTCTGGGTGGTTTATGTGAGGGGATGAGCCAGGGTTGACGTACAGTATATTGCCGGGGTATGGCACACAATATAGGCTCAATAATGATGATTAATAATGCTAATAAGGCAAGTCCAGATTGTTAAAATGAATAGAATGTCTCAAAACATCTTATTTTCTCTTTCAAGAGCAACACATTCCGTCCCCAAGATGCACTCGCAATGAAAAGATCCTGAGGACCGAAAGTTGCCCTTTTAAGACCGTCTTTCTAGAACGTCTTTATCATTCAAATAGCCTAAACCCTGCGTATGTGAATGGGTTAACTTAGCACTTTGTTCACGTGTGATTCTATCAATACATTAAGTTAGTATAGTGACTTGCTGTAGGCTACTTGAAAGAGACAAAGTTTTTTCCTGTCTGTTTATTTTAGTTTCATAATATTTTCATCTGTCATTGAGAAGTCAATAAAGGAGCAAGATGCTCCTTATCCTGGCTCATGTAAACAGAGTTTGGCATACTTTTTTAACTGTGTTCACTTACTGAATGTGCATAACACACAGGGAGAACAATACAATGGTGGTTCATGGGAACTTTCCAGATTTGCCAATTAGTGCGAGTCTATCATGAACGAGAATTAATGGATGAACTTTGTTATCAATAAGCCATGAACTTATTGGCTACAGGTAAACCAATGGAACACTAACAGTTTCGCGCAGAACGTCATCACCACATCCCCTCACTAGGTGCGAATCTGCCCGTGCTTTAACCTTTTATGTTCAGATATATGCCCTCACCCTGTCAGTTTGTCTGTTTGTCAAGGAGTCTGTCTCTCAGTCAGTGATTCTGTCTGTCTGTCTCTCAATGAGTCTGTCTTTCTCTCAGTCAGTGAGTCTATCTGTCTGTCTGTCAGTGAGTCTGTCTCTCAGTGGGTGGGTGTGTGGGCGTGTGGGCAGGTTGCCCCTAGCGTCTCTGGCAGAGGCAGAGGAGAGGCTCAGCCTTCAGGCGCAGACACGCGGGGAATGTGTTGGACACCGAAGTGAGCAAGGAATAAACGACTGCCCCCTCTAGGCTCCCCGTTGTAGCCTTGTTTACACTGTTAATTATTAGTTTTATTTATTTTCTCTCTGGTGAGAGTAAATCTGGAGGCTGGATTGAGCTAGCAGTCAGCTCCCTGATGGCAAGTCTGCCGCAGTATAGTCCGCCAGTTCACTGGAATTAAAACAGACAAGTTTAGTTTAGTTTGGACAGTCGAGCATACTGATTGTGTTTTATTTGAGATATTGAACACTGATTTGTGGCACTTACAACAGCTCCTGGTTAGCAGTCAAAGACCAAAGGCTATATTGTACTGTATTACGGCTACTGTATTTAGGTATAGATTTATGGTATACAATGTATATGTATATCGGCTCTGTCTATCTCTGCATCTATAACTATCTTTATGTGAATGTATGTGCAATCAGGATTTCTATCTATCAGTGTATCTAAATGATGTTATATATTATTTTAAAATGAAATATCTCCAATTAAATATTATTTAGCTTTATATGACTTTTATCTTCATATCTCATGTAATCATAAATAGTTATCTATTATGAAAGCATCCAAAGCAGTTAATGCAGAATTTCATCAAGATGAATATTGAGTGTGTCTACATGTATCTCTGCATATTTACTATCTTTAAGTGTATGTGTAATCCGGATATCTATTGATAAATATCTAGATGATGATGTTATATATTGTTGAAAGAAATCTCTCCAATTAAATCGTATCTAGCTTTTTATGACATTACTGTTCATATTTTATTAATTTATGTAATCTTAAATAATTATCTATTATCAAAGCATCCAAAGCAGATAATGCAGCATTTCATCAAGAAGCCTAATTGCTTTAAAAGAGTAATTCAGCTGACTGAATAGCATATGCTCATCGAGGGCTGTTGTCAATTTTCTGTTCAGTGAATGATCACAGCAGTGGCAAATGCATCTGAGCACACTCTTCACAAATAACCACTTACATGTTACATGAAGCATTATCCAACAAGTAATCATTTCCAAGGGGGGGTGAGAGAAAGAGAGAAAGAAAAAGAGAGATGGAGAGAGAGAGGGGGGGGAGAAAAAAATGTGTCATAATTATAGCCAGTGAAGCATAGTCTCTATGTAAAACACATTAGTTTGGTGTGACACATTAATTACCTGTTTTTGCAGATGTTTTCCGACATTGTTGTGCAAACAGTTCAGGGAATAATTACGGGAAAGTGAGACGAAAATAAAATAAGTGGGAGGTGTCTTGCAGATTTACCTTCAGGCGTGCGTGCAGGCAGCTATGGACTGCAGCTGGAGCAAATGGATGGCCAAAACGAGGAGCAGCCTGCGAAGGTTGTCATTAAGACCGACGGCGCCTGATCATTTTTCACTGCGGGCCTCAGTCCTGTTTTCTTAGCTGTTTTTTGTTTTTTGTTGCGTTTTTTTGTTTTTTGGTCTTCATATTTTTTTGCGCTGCTGATTGGGGTATGTTGGCAAATGGGGTGTGTGAGAGAGGGAGAAAACGTGTGTCTTACTCAGTGTGGAAGTGTGTGTGTGTGTGTGTGCGCGCGCGCGTGTGGGTGTGTGTTTGTGTGTGTGTGTGTCTGTTAATGTCTATTTGGGAGGTGTAGGGCGGGTGTGTTGGGTTATTTACTAAGGCTTTTTCATTTAATCACCACAAAGTGCTATAATCGGGAAAGATAAAGAAATTACACCTCATAGATTTCAAAAGGAGATAATGGATTATTTGTTTGCTTCTGTGCTTATTTGTGTAAATCGTAGGGGCCTGATGAAAACCTCATAGTTGTCAGGAATTTTGTTTTTCCATGGATCTCTCTCTCTCTCTCTCTCTCTTAACATATCTTAATTACAGCACTGACAAACAACTCTGTTTTCCCCGCCCCAGTCGAATGGTGGAAAACCTCATTGTCTTTGTATTGCAGCTGACAAAAGGGGAGCTATTATGGCTTTTAGCCTTTTGCTTGTCCTTGTGTTGTCTGAGAGATTCCTTTCTCTGTGAATATGACGGGATGTGTGTTCAGCTGCGATTCACTCTCTAACAGCAGAGGGTCATATTGAAGAGGCTCACCTGCGCGCTCAAACTATCTCTTTCTCCTTTTTAACCATCCCATGTATAATGCCTCTTTGACACAACACACACACACACACACACACACACACACACACACACACACACACACACACACACACATACACATACACTTACACACCCACACAGATTTAAATGCTTTTATTGAGTTCTTTGCTAGCAAAAAGCATACACACACAAACATACACACACACGCACACATAAATATACATAGGCAAACACATACATTCACCCACATAATTGTTGTTTATTAGGCAGTGAGTGCCGTGCTGATATATTTGGTTGCTGATGCCTAATCAGTGAGGTGGCCATGCTGCCAGAGGTGCCAGGGGCTCAGCCAGTAAGGAGGGCCACTATACTGGCGGGCATCGCTGTCTGGTGCTGCCAAAGCAATCTTAGGAAGTCCTCTGCCCAAGCTTGGTATCTAGTGCCCATTGGCCAGCCCATCGCCTCTCAGCTTTTGTTCTTGGTCGTGGGGTTGCACTTTTTGGCCAATTTACGAAGGATGATTTTTGTCTTTAGACATATTTGACTTGGCTTGAAGGGTGATGTGTTTAAATGTCAGTGAAAAAGCTCTCAATGGCGCTTGTTTGACAGGTGTCTAATGTCGTTGTCTGGGTATTTGGCAAAATGGATGTGTTGTGAATTTTAGAGTATGCACATGACGAGATGGAACATTGTCACTGCCACTATGATTCTGAATATTCACCTTCCTTTTAATGTTGTCATCAGTTAACTTTACTCAACTGTACTTGTGATTGAACTGAAGTATACGTTCAGTTGAGAACGTTGACAAATTCCGGTAGAGAGCAGAGAAAGGCGCTGATTACCCGATGAGCTACAGGTATGATAAATAGCACGTAAAGATCCACTGTATTCGCTTTCTGCAGTTTGGTCATGGTGCTGATAACGCTACGTACGCAAATCTACGTACATCAGAGTGTAGTGACATACATTTTGTAATTTGACTGGCTTCTAAACACTTGAAGAACACTTGAATTTAATTCTATAGCAATAATGTAATCATAAAAAGAAAGTGACATCTCTTTAGATACATGTATGTTGATGATGACATCTCGACAGCAGTCTAGGCTTGTGTGAAACATAATCAAAATACATTTTAAAAGGTCTTAAAGAACAGGTCTGGATCATCCAATAGAATATAATAGAGGGCTCATACTAAATGTCATTCATTTTGAGCACTGATTCTGAATATCATTTTGAATTTGCACTCATCATTGCTGTTCAGAACCAAAACGGCAAGCAAAGTGCAAATTAATTAGCTTTAGTTAGACTTAAGTTGCAGTTTGCCCATCATTAAAATAAGTATGTTTTGTGCTTAAGGCTTATAAGTTTACCAGAAAAAGGCAAAGCACGCTTTGTAAATATAACTCCTAATATCTAAGAGACTGTGTTTGTGGGCAGCTGTGGCCTACTGGTTAGTGCTTCGGACTTGTAACCGGAGGGTTGCTGGTTTGATCCCCGATCAGTAGGCGCGGCTGAAGTGCCCTTGAGCAAGGCACCTAACCCCTCACTGCTCCCTGAGCGCCGCTGTTGTTGCAGGCAGCTCACTGCACTGGGATTAGATCACCTCACTGTGTGCTGAGTGTGTTTCACTAATTCATGGATTGGGATAAATGCAGAGACCAAATTTCCCTCACGGGATCAAAAGAGTATATATACTTACTTACTTATACTGTTTACCGAAAGCAAATCACATAGGATGTGCAGTGCTAGTGTACTCAGTTAGGACTTTTACTGTAGGAAATACACTTCCAGTGCACACTGTCATAATGACAGGTCTTGAGACAACACTCATATTTGACATATTATGCAGGTAATCCATGCTTGCTCTAATTATGTGAAATGCACTTTCTCTTGAATATGTTGAGAACGATTTGGAAAATGTGAAAAGAAAAAAAAAATCTAAGTTTCAGTTTCAGCAATCATTTTGAATTTTAATAAACATTATTTTTGATTTTCCAGTTATTACAGTCTCAAACTACATGTGTGAATGATAGCCCCATTGTAAGAACCCTATTTTATGGCAAGTGGTGATGAAGGACATTTTTGGAGTTTATTTTATTGATCCGGTTGTGTGTTTTAAAAAACTTCTTAATAAGAGAGCTGTTATAGTATCTAGAAAGGAATGGCTGATAAGCCTGTTTAGCTGTTTATATCCAGAAGCTTTCAAAAGTGCAACAGCTTTTTAACAGAAGAAACATCTACTGTACCATGATTTTATTCATTTCCCCACTTTCACATTTTCAGTCATATAGGTCATCCTCAGCTGGAATCTGTCTAATAAAACTTCCCTGCTTTTGTTCTGCCAAAATGTCCATGTAAATGTTTTTCCTTTGTATTGTTATTTCGCTTTGATAGCCTAATCCGCCCTCCAAGTTTAAAACATTGATTTTTTGTAAAGTGAGAGTTGAAAGGCCCCAGAACAATAATGAATAAGTCATTGCAGATGAGTGAGCCAAATGACATGCTCTCTCTCTCTCTTTCTCTTTCTCTCTCTCTCTTTCTCTCTTCCTCACTGTTTTCCAGTGCATTCGTAATTAATGAACTAGATGGTGTGTGTTATGTGTGTGTGTGTGTGTGTGTGTGTGTGTGTGTGTGTTATGTCTAACCCGTGGCCCTGGCACCGTATTGGCTGCGAGTTTAGGCAGAGTATCAGAAGGATGGCTTTATCAGTGTATCAGACGAGGAAGCGCACAGAGCTGATGGCGATGTGTTCTCTCTCTGACGAGGGCTCATCCGGTCCGTGGTCCCCCTGTAAGCTTTATCAAACGGGAGAGCGTTTGGTTTTGGTTTTTGTTTGCTTGTTGTTGTTGTTTCTTTTGTGTGCGCGCTGAAGCTCTGGATTTGCGCGCGGGTCGGGCTTTATCGGGCCCGCTCTCCCTGTCACCTCTAGTCTTCGCAGCATATTGTGCCATTTCGCCGGTTGGCTCCTACAAGCTGCTCGTCTTGGCCAACGGAGCCAGGATTCGCTGCCACTGTCTGAGTAGGGAGCCATCTCCAACTGCTACACCCCCCCCCCCCCCTACACACACACACACACCACAACCACTATCCTGCCTGCATGCACACACACATACACACACACAACCTCCCCCTACCTACATACAAATACCCCCCTAACACACACACACACAATGTCCCCACCTCCACCCCCAGACCAGAGTTGCTCGTGTGTCCCCAGCTCATGAGCTGCTTATGGAAGAGAAAAGAGGGGTTGTGGAGGGGGGAGCTGTGAAATTCGACCGGCGGCCGGACACCAAAAGTGTGTGTGTCTGTGTGTGTGTGTCTGTGTGTGTGTGTGTGTGTGTGTGTGTGTGTGTGCGTGGTGGTGACAATGTTATCATGACATTGACAGGCACTCCAGGGGAGGAGAGGAAGGGACAAGATTTTTTCCTCCAGATGAGAGAGTTAGACAAGGATGGCAGAGACACACACCAACACCCTCCCCCAATACACACACACACACACACACACACACATTACCACACACTACTAACTCCCAGCCCCCCCCCCCCCCACCTTGTCTCGCTTGTCACCAATGACACCATGAAGGTGCTTAGAAATGTGCTAATCTTAGCATTTCGCCCTGATCTTCCAGTACCTGCCCACGGAGCTGCAGGGAGTCGCTAGGGGCAGCCAACCGCCGCACATCACCTTGCCTCGCATCGGCTATCCAGCCAGCCGGTCAGCCGTCCTTCACTTCAATCCTCCGCCACGCTGGACCGGGCCGCACCACGACGTGCCGCTTTGCTACCGAGACAGGACATGTGGCCACGTGAAGACAAAAGGGCCTGGGCGCTAATGGGCACGCGCTCATACGCATGAACACACACACTCAAAGACACACACACACACACACACACACACACACACACACACACTGACGGGCGATCCTCTGCAAAGCCTGTCCAAGGCAGGTGAAAAGGTATGTACTAATCCGCAGTGCCAGAGAGATGCCTTTGTATCAGTGCCTAAAACACAGACACACGCACACACACACAGACAGATGGACACACATGGACACACACATACATAGAAAGAGAGAGAGATACATAAACGCACACGTACACACACACACACATGGACACACATACAGAGAAAAGGAGTCTGCGCATACACACACACACACACACACACACACACACATACACACACACACACACAGAGAGAGAACTGAAAGAGCGGAGACTCCCAGGCATAATTATGGGGAGATGGGTCTAATCAGTGGCCCATCCTCTTTGCTGCGTTCCAAGCTGTTGGACGGCGCTGTGGAGCTGTTGCTTGGGGAGAACTTTGAGATAAAACTAGGCCGTCACCAAGCACTGAGAGGATTGCACTTCTTACCACAAACAATCGCCTCCTTTCTCTCAAAGATGTAATCCAGAATTTTAACTCTTTATCTGTTCTTTTGTGTGTGCCGTGCTGCCGATTGTGTCTTTTGTTTGCGTTTTTTTGTGTGTGTGACTGACTAAGAGGGGATAAAGCTGCCTTGTCTTAACACCAATACCCTCCCCACACCCCCTTATCCTACCAAGACTATGGCCAGTGCTGGTCCCTGCCAATGCTCACAGGCTCTGTAGCAGCAGCAGCAGCAGCAGCAGATGCTGGACATGGGAGAGATGTGGATGGATGGACTAACATGCTCACTTTCAACATGCTCTCGTTCATGACATGTGGTCAGTGCATGCTTATTAATTGTGCATGCTAACTATGCTATGCCTTAATGTATGAGACTGCAGAACAAACCTATAAATGTGATATGGGAATCTCCACTAAGAGCCAAGATTGCTTCCAAAATACCCATCTGTGTGATGTTCTCTGACTAAGTCAGCAGTCAAATTGATCCACTTATCACATCAGAAGTTTCATCAAAGAAGCACAGAGCTCTTACTACTTACTTACTACTAACTTACTATCGATCAACACAACACAAAGTAACAACTAATGACTCTAATGAGTATTGCACAGCAGTTTAAATAGTTAATAATTATTATTATTCTAATGTTAAGAATATGACTGCTGTTGCTTCTAATGTAGTGACTGCTCAAGTCACTCTGACTGTCTCCCATGATCCGGTGACACCCACCGGCGTCACATTTTTCACGTGGCCTTTCCTCCACCTCAGTTGTGCATCCTTCAAGGGCCTTTGATTGATGTTTAATCTTTGATATCCTCCGGTGGCCCCCGCGGCCCTCAGGGCTTAGCCCCCCCACCCCCCACACACACCCCCAGGGGCAGATGCAGACACCTGTGGAGGAGCTGAAGGTCTTCGGGGTCCTGGCGGGCGAGCGCAGAGGTGAGTCTTGGGTGGCCTCTTGGGGAGTTCTGTGGCGTGGCGCGGCAAGGCTCCCGGCTTTTGAAGTGGCAGATCTTAAGGATATGAAACAAAAAAGGCGAGCGGATTGAAATTCATCTCTAGGCTCCAGGGGAGGGAGGGGGACGTGGGTGTGGGGTGGGGCTCGGGGGTGGGGGTGGGGGGGTGCCTGTGGTGCACCACTGGGGAAACAGAAGAAAAGGCCCCTTTAATCTGGCTACGTCTTGTAAGGTCAGGCAAAGTTCGCGGTTCCCAAAAAGGTTGAGTCAAAGGTTGCGCTGATTTATTTAGTAATTTATAGGTCAGACTTTCAGCTGTGGTCCTAGGAACACAAGGAAGATGAGGGGTGGAGAGAAGCGTCCAGTTTGCTA